>NC_056735.1:80857109-81157109 GCF_019279795.1 Protopterus annectens
CAATGTTTTATATTAAAACATTTTATTCCACAAAAAACAGGTTACGTGAAACGCATACAGCGTTTTTCATTTAGACCAATGTCCAAACTTCATCAGACAAACACTGGCTTTCGCGCCAGTACACATTTAAATATAAAACTATGATGATGTCATCAAAAAGGTAGTTGCTTAAAGGGACAATCATCCTTTCTAAAAACAACAATGTATTCAGCTTTTACAACTTCAACGGCATTTATGACTATGCCTAAAAAATATATATATTACTATTAGAATTACATTAATTTTGTTTTGAAGTGTCAAAACCTTATAAGTATTCAAACATTACTAATAAATATATAATACTAATAACAAGATGTAATATATAAGAAAAAGAAAAGATTTTTAATATATTAACTATAAAAACATCATATTGTTTTAAAACCTATTCAATCATTTTACAGACAATGTTATGTTATATGAGTACTATAAAATATGAATCATAAAAAACAAAGAAAAGAAACTTATAAGGGGCTTATATTTTCCTGAATTTCTATAAATAACATGTCTTAATTAACCATGCTAATTAATAACTAATATATAATGTGACAGTTCTCCACACATATGATCTTATTTAAACCTACAGTTGTACTGGGTGTTTTAAGTACCTTTAAACATTTATATGTATCCCTTGGTATCCAATGTTTTGTTACCTGAATAAACTTTTTAATTTTAATATGCAGGTAATGGAACAAACTTCATTTAACCCCGGATCCCTACAAGATGTTAAACGAAGTTGCCACTCCAGTTCTTTCTTTTCAAGGTACAACCTCAACATATTCTCATTTATCAAATTCATAGGATTAGCTTGTACTTGGTCAATGACCATAAATTTAAATGTATGTCCTATATTCATCTTACAATGTCTTGCCAAGGCATTTTCCTCTTTATTTTTCCTAATGGCATAGGTATGCTCATATATTCGATCCCTAAGGCGTCTGTCCGTTTTCCCTACATAAAATGACGGACATTGTTCACATTGGGCCAAGTACACTACTCTCTTACTATTGCAATTATAATTGCCCTTTATAGTGTAGGTTTCTTTCTTAATAGTAAATGTGTCTGCAGTAGTTATATAACTGCAGTACCTACATGAACCACACTTCTTTGTGCCACCCTTCCCTTTGGTAATATGCACCTTACTTTCTAATAATTGTTTCATGTTCTTGCCTCTTCTATATATAATAACGGGTTCATACTTAAAGGTCTTTGCTAGTTCTCTGTCTAATAATAAACTAGACCAGTATTTCCTAACTGTTTAACAGATCTGAATTGCTTCTGGGCAATATGTAAAAATGAACGCTGTGTTGTAATTCTTATCATTTTCTTCTATTGTTACCGTCTCTGACTCTGCTCCAGAGTAATTTTCTATATTGACCTCTCCTGATACAGAATTTCCACTGCTAAAAGCACCCTGCTGTTGGGATGCAATAGTCAAAATTGCTTTATAAATTCCTTTTTTCCTTTTTTCTATAACTTCTTTGAAAATTCCTTCCAAAAAGCTAGTTGGGTAACCCCTATGTGAAAACATTAAATGTAAGTTATCACATTCTATATCAAAATCTTGATTTAAGGTGGTCATTTTAGCTGCCCTCACAAGTTGCCCCTTCACCACCGATTTCTTTTGGTGAAGGGGGTGTTGGCTGGAAAAATGGAGATAGGTGTTTGAAAAAGTTTCCTTTCTATGTATTTTAGGTGTGTACCCATGTGTAGTTTTATTCAACTCAATGTCCAAAAAGTTTACTGTCATTTTTTCAAAATTCATTGTAAACTTAAGAAAAGCTGTAGTAGCTGTAAATTGGTCAACTAACTCTTTCGCTTCTTTTTCTTGTCCTTTTATAAGAATGAAAATATCGTCCAGAAACCTTTTATACATATAAATATCAGAACTCCAAGATTGGTTTAAAACATATGTTGTTTCCCAATGGGCTAATACCAGATTTGCAAAACTACCTCCTACCGGAGACCCCATTGCTACACCAGACTTTTGCACGAACAATTTATCTTCAAAAGAAACAAAATTATTTTTAAGTATACAATGTAATAGTTGCTCTACTACCCTGCATTCGTTTTGTGTAGCTCCCTTAGATTTGATAAACTCCACTACCCATTTAGTCCCCAAATCTTGTGGGATACAAGTGTACAAATCACAAATATCTATGGTCAAAAAGTTTAGGGACGGGTCAAAGGGAATATCCTGTAAGTCCCCTAAAAGAGACCAGGAGTCTTTTAAAATCTGCTCTTGAGTTCCCACATATTTTTTCAAGAGTAAGTCTACAAATTTAGCACAAGGGTATGTTATCGACTGCCTTGCATCTACCAGGGTACGAAAAGGTGGGTTCTTCAGATTTTTGTGGAGTTTGGGGATACCAAAAATTTTTGGAATCCTCGGGGCTGGAATGGTTAAGTAGTGATTTTGTTCTGCACTAATTAATCCTTCTATGTATAAGTCATTAATAATTGATTTTATATTATGATGAGCCTGGTTTAGCTCATTTCTACTAGAGGTTTCATAAGTATCTTTCTCTAATAATGCTAACATTGATCTAGAGTAATCCACATTGTATACTACAACAAGACCCCCTCCTTTATCAGGTTTCATTAGTCTTATTGGTAAATTCCTAAGGGAAAGTAAAAGACTATTTTCTTCTCTCGTAATGTTTGTATTTTGATTCCTTTGATGTCTTTTTACTATATTTCTGAACTCATTTTCACATAAGTATTCATACATGTATAGTAAAGGGTTTTGTGGTGGCTTAAAACTACTAGTCACATGTAACTCATCTGTGGTGCCATTTAGGTTACCAAACATAATATTCAGATTCAATTTCTGCATAAACATCTTGAAATCAATTAAGAGTTCTACTATATTACAACCCTTTGTTGGCACAAATGTTAATCCCTTAGCAAAAAGTTCAACCAAGGTTTTGTCAATGTAGCATCCAGTGTAATTATATATAGAAATCCCAGTTTGGTTTGTTATAGTCTCTAGTAAAGTCAAACCCACTGTTTGTTCGTACTCCTGGTATTGTATTGTCTCCTCTGTCCGTTGACTGGTTGTGGTCTCCAGGTTGTCCCCCCCCCCCTGTAGTTTTTTTGTTGTGGTTGTTGGTAGTGTTCTTCTAATTGCCAATCTATATTATTCCCTGTGTCGAAATTTTCATCTTGAACATTTTCTTCTTCTATTACACAGTCATTTTCAATAGTCTCAAAATCCAAGTCCAGATGTTGAACATTTTCAGTATGATTTTGGCCGTTGTTTCTTAAAGTATGTCTTCCCAAATCCTGAGGTTTGTTAGAATTAAAGTTGTTCTTGAATTTCCCATTTTTATTTAATGCACTCGGAGGTTTAGGGAAGGCTAACCCCTCACTGTAAGCTTTTAAGTCTCTGTTGAGTTTTTTGAGTTTAACAGTTTTCAATTTTAACATTTGTTGTGCAATGCTTGTAAGTGTTCTTTCAAACTCATACTCATATCTGTGGAAGTCTAAGTCACCTTTAATTTCTTTTTCTAAAGCAGTAGTTTCTTTAATCAATATGTCCAAAGTTATTTGATAATGTTTAGTCATACACCTCAAAATTTCCAATCCATGTTTGTTGTATAACCCTGTCAGTTCATTAAAAAAATCTGACCCGAATTCTAACCCATTCGGGTAGGAAAATAGTCTAAGCCCCTTTGGTACTATACCTTCTTTTATGCATTTGTTTAAATAATTCAGCTCTAGTTGTGCCTTTTTCATTTTGAATAAATTATTGTCAAACATTCTTAACTTGTCTGTTAAACTGGACTTACTTACTGCTTCATTTTCGTCTACACCAGCATTTTGTTCCCCTTCAAAGGTAAGTTCCTTGCTAAGCCAATTCCCAGTATCAAAGATATCGTGCGATACTCTCATATTCCCCTTAGTGCATTCCCCTGGTTGTCCATTTAGAGGCAATATTCCATTTTCTTTTGTTGTTCCATTTCCTTGTCCTAAATTATTGTATTCTTTTGAAGATAAATTGTTCGTGCAAAAGTCTGGTGTAGCAATGGGGTCCCCGGTAGGAGGTAGTTTTGCAAATCTGGTATTAGCCCATTGGGAAACAACATATGTGTTAAACCAACCTTGGAGTTCTGATATTTATATGTATAAAAGGTTTCTGGACGATATTTTCATTCTTATAAAAGGACAAGAAAAAGAAGCAAAAGAGTTAGTTGACCAATTTACAGCTACTACAGCTTTTCTTAAGTTTACAATGAATTTTGAAAAAATGACAGTAAACTTTTTGGACATTGAGTTGAATAAAACTACACATGGGTACACGTCTAAAATACATAGAAAGGAAACTTTTTCAAACACCTATCTCCATTTTTCCAGCCAACACCCCCTTCACCAAAAGAAATCGGTGGTGAAGGGGCAACTTGTGAGGGCAGCTAAAATGACCACCTTAAATCAAGATTTTGATATAGAATGTGATAACTTACATTTAATGTTTTCACATAGGGGTTACCCAACTAGCTTTTTGGAAGGAATTTTCAAAGAAGTTATAGAAAAAAGGAAAAAAGGAATTTATAAAGCAATTTTGACTATTGCACCTCAACAGCAGGGTGCTTTTAGTAGTGGAAATTCTGTATCAGGAGAGGTCAATATAGAAAATTACTCTGGAGCAGAGTCAGAGACGACAACAATAGAAGAAAATGATAAGAATTATAACACAGCGTTCATTTTTACATATTGCCCAGAAGCAATTCAGATCTGTTACACAGTTAGGAAATATTGGTCTAGTTTATCATTAGACAGAGAACTAGCAAAGATCTTTAAGCATGGACCCATTATTATATATAGAAGAGGCAAGAACATGAAACAATTGTTAGAAAGTAAGGTGCATATTACCAAAGGGAAGGGTGGCACAAAGAAGTGTGGTTCATGTAGGTACTGCAGTTATATAACTACTGCAGACACATTTACTATTAAGAAAGAAACCTACACTATAAAGGGCAATTATAATTGCAATAGTAAGAGAGTAGTGTACTTGGCCCAATGTGAACAATGTCCGTCATTTTATGTAGGGAAACGGACAGACGCCTTAGGGATCGAATATATGAGCATACCTATGCCATTAGGAAAAATAAAGAGGAAAATGCCTTGGCAAGACATTGTAAGATGAATATAGGACATACATTTAAATTTATGGTCATTGACCAAGTACAAGCTAATCCTATGAATTTGATAAATGAGAATATGTTGAGGTTGTACCTTGAAAAGAAAGAACTGGAGTGGCAACTTTTAACATCTTGTAGGGATCCGGGGTTAAATGAAGTTTGTTCCATTACCTGCATATTAAAATTAAAAAGTTTATTCAGGTAACAAAACATTGGATACCAAGGGATACATATAAATGTTTAAAGGTACTTAAAACACCCAGTACAACTGTAGGTTTAAATAAGATCATATGTGTGGAGAACTGTCACATTATATATTAGTTATTAATTAGCATGGTTAATTAAGACATGTTATTCATAGAAATTTAGGAAAATATAAGCCCCTCATAAGTTTCTTTTCTTTGTTTTTTATGATTCAGATTTTATAGCATTCATATAATATAACACTGTCTGTAAAAATAATTGAATAGGTTTTAAAACAATATGATGTTTTTATATTTAATATATATAAAAAATCTTTTTTCTTATATATTATACCGTATTTTTAGTATTATATATTTATTTGTAATGTTAGACTATTTATAAGGTTCTGACACTATAAAACAAAAGTAATGTATTTCTAATAGTAATATATATATTTTTAGGCACAATCATAAATGCCGTTGAAGTTGCAAAAGCTGAACATATTGTTGTTTTTTAGAAAGGATGATTGTTCCTTTAAGAAATCATCTGTTTGATGACATCATTATAGTTTTATATTTAAATGTGTACTGGCGCGAAAGCCAGTGTTTGTCTGATGAAGTTTGGACATTGGTCTAAACGAAAAACGCTGTATGCGTTTCACGTAACCTGTTTTTTGTGGAATAAAAGGTTTTAATATAAAACATTGGCGAAGTTCGTTTGCTGGACTTGGTTTGCTGATTTTGGCTTGAAGGAGCCTGTCTTTCATGTCTGGTACCTGTTCCTTCCATTTCTTGTATTAAGGACCAAGAACAATGACATCTACCACAGTCTGTACACAGGCCAGGGTACGTATTCGCAATACACATACTGTTGACAATCACCGTAAGTACACAGACCCCACTACTGCACACACAACTACAGAATGCCCAGGTTATATCCTCAGAAATAACCCCTACTATGCATAACATGTCTAGCAGTCTGATATCCGTCTGGCTTGTTATCAGGTATGATGTCAATGAATAATGGTGTACAGAACATATGCTCCTCTTACTGCATGACATATGTACAATGGTTGACAGACTTGTGACTGGAGCCACAAACACTGGGCCAATATTGGTATGTTGCTGTGATACCCTAATACATTTACTGCTGTAGCAGGGTTTGTTGTCACATATGTCCTATGAGGGATATGAAGTCAGTAACTCTCATGGCTGTCACCATGTACTGACTGCAATCCTCAGACTATGCTTCTGCAGTACTAAGATAGATGATCTGTGAGTAACACAAGAAGCATAAGTCTCCAAACACTGCCCAGTCTGCAGAAAACCCTACAGGTAGGAATTTCCTCAAACACATAACACTGTCATGACAGTTATTAAATCATGTAGACCAGCCATATTGACACACTGTTAAACCAACATTACTCCAAATGCAGAAGAGCAACACTTGCATTCTGTATTCATGTCTGGCACATTCACCTCCTGTTTGTTGGCCTTATCCACAGTGTATGTTGTTAGAGGTATATCCCAATACCATCTGTGATGCTGTTTGTCAAACACTGACATGAGTTCATGCTCACAGTGAATGAAAAGGCCCAACACCCACATGATGTTCCTAGGTATGGAAGTGTGTTTCCATGCAATTGGCTATGGGAATGTTACCACAGCTGTCCCATATGCAATCAGCTAGTGGGGGACTACAATTCATGCAGACACCATCAGCTGATCATGAGCATCACTTACAAAACACAAGCTGCTGCCTAACCAAAGCAGGTGTACTTCTCCACATCCACCAGAGAGGGAGTGAGAGAGACAGACAGAGACAAAGTAAGACAGGGAGGGGATGGGAAAGTAAAACCTAAGCATGTTTGTGTCACACACTTACCAATACAGGATTTCAAACCCTTGCCTGACTATGTATTACTATCAAATGTCTATGCAGTTATTGCATGCGCCACAGAGCTTACGTACTGGGGAGATGTCCAAAGGTATATCTGGTGGTGAGTGACATCTGCAACAGTGATATAGGAGGTATAAGGTAGGTGTAGTACACATGCCTGTCCACATGAACAGGTATCAACGTTGACACAGTCACACTCTCTCAGGGAATCACGCACACATTAACATAGTTGACAGGGTTAGGATTAGACTTCTTAACTGGCTAGTTTGCCACAATACAGTAATACGCAGGTATCACATGCACCACAGGGTTTATCAGGATAATATATGAAAAAGGGTATGTGAAGGTGTCTGGCATCAGAAAGCATGCTTCAGTAGGCCAATGGGAGATGTAGTGAGTGTGAATGGGGTCAAAATCATTATACTTCATACACACACACAGTTTGCCAGTATTGACATGCATGGGTGCATTGCTTCACAGGTGTGAAGTGTCTGACTGTGCCAGAAGGCTGTACAAGGCTAGGTAAAGGGTATAACTTGGCATCAGGCCACATGAGAATGGTCTGCAGTGTGGCTCAGGGGTGTGGTGTCTGGATTGGCCCACACATGTGGGTATTGTATTCACCATCCAGTCATCTGGGTTACTATTGTAGGTGGCCAGTACTGTGCAATGCTTGCCATGTATGTGTTCTATAGTCCATGACATGGATGGTGTCTGGGATGTGCACACCCCCCACATGCATGTTTTGTGACATGTGGAAGTGTACCTGGGGTGTCCGGCCCATGTCGTATACACAGATTATCATCAGATGTGCCATTCCTGGCCTCATGTGGTGGGAACTGGCAATGGACACCAGATTGACCCTGCACCTACAATGACAGCATGATACAGATATTCCCTGGTGTCAGTGGCATCTGTCCATACATAGCATGTGTTTAAGGCATAGTATGTCCTTTCTGAGTTACATTTGATGGCACTACAGTTATTGCAGGCTTCCAGTGGGGAACATAGTGAAGGAGCACTGTATGCAATTATGTGCCTATTGTAATGATAGGCCAGTGTGCCATGCCCTCTGTAGTCCACTGCAGTCACTCCATGGTTACTACCTGTGGGCAATATGCAGGAAACTACCAACAAAGCAGTTGTTGCCTAGCCCAATGTGTTTGTGTATGAGACATGAGTTGAGAGTGTTCTCTGGGTAATACAAGGGTTGCCTAAATTGTTCACCAGGCCATGATATCACATGTAGGGGTATGGATTGTGAACCCCAGCCTCTCTGCTGTTTGACATCTGTTATCCTTGTAAGGTGGACATTGTGACATATAATAGGCTCACCATATAAGAAATTTGCAAAACCCACTCTACAATGAGTCCAGTTGTTACACACTCAGAGACATCTCCACACAGAATACAAATGACAAACACATACACACACACACACACACACACACACACACACACACACACACACACACACACACACACACACACACACACACACACACACACACACACACACACACACACACACACCAAGTCTCACAGTTGCCATGGGTGGGATTGGAACTCCTACCTAACTAGTACATCACACTACAGCATTATGCAGTTATAGCACATGCCACAGAGATTACTGGGTTAATCTTTCCCCCAAAGGTGTATTTCAATGTGAATGACATCAGCAGGCTTGCCAAAGAAGGGCAATGGAGGTTGTACTGACTGTGAATGGCCCTCAAAGGATTGCTCTCTATACAGACAAACAAACACACACATCCACACTTGCCATGTCTGGGGATAGAACTCTTACCTAACTACTTTATGACACTATAGCATTATGCAGTTATAGATCACACCATGGAGATTACTGGACTATTCCTTCCCCAAATGTGTATTTCAAAGTGAATGACATCAACAGGCTTGCCAAAGAAGGGTATTGGTGGTTGTAGTGACTGTGAATGGCCTCAAAAGCATTGCTCCCTACACAGACAATCAAACACACACACACCAACACACAAACATCCACACTTGCCATGTCTGGAGATAGCACTCCTACCTAATTAGTTTATCACACTACAGCATTACCCAGTTATAGGTCATGCCATGGAGATTATTGGACTACTTTTTGCCCACAGGTGTATTTCAAAGTGAATGACAGCAGGCTTGCCAAAGAAGGGCACTGGAGGTTGTAGTGACTGTGAATGGCCTCAAAAAGCATTGCTCCCTATACAGACAGACAAACACACACACAAACATCCACAATTGCCACATCTGGGGATAGAACTCCTACCTTACTAGTTTATCACACTACATCCTTACGCAGTTATAGGTTGCACCATGGAAAATACTGGGTTATTTTTCCCCAAAGGTGTATTTCAAAGTGAATGACATGAGCAGGCTTGCTAAACAGGGGCACTAGAGGTTGTAATGACTGTGAATGTCCTCAAAAGCATTGCTCCCTACACAAACACATAAACACAGGATGAATGCAGCTGTGTCAAGTATTGTGATCAGCAGCCTACATATTGTTGCACACCCATGCCATTTTGGAGGGGAAGCTGCAGACACTTGCTGCTGGCTCTGTGTAAATGGTTCAGCACCTTGGTACAATGATGAAAGAGGATCCCATGCTTGTACATCCATCAACGTGACGGTATGGCCATATCTTGCTGTGGCCATACCTCACAGCTGTCCAGATTCACACAGGTTACCCAGAGGCAGGGGTCATAATTCTGGGCATTACCCCTACACATTGTGATTCATGAGCATGTTTGTAGCCACCCATTGTTGTGCTTGTAGCCAGGGATATTATGTGCACACGGCTGAGTTTCGGACTTCGCACACTCCATGCTGCTCATGCTCCCAGCCCCCTGCCTTTATGCTATCCTCTTCCATATATTATGTGAACATTATCTGATAATTTCCCTATAGTTATCACCTCATCACAGCAGTAATTTGGTGTTGGTCCACAGTTCATGCAGTAGGACATGGTGGACATGTTACTGCGATTTGTCCACATTGCCTTGCGTTTGGGTTCTGTGGAGTGTGTTATGTTGTTATTTGGGAGCCCATGACATAACATACATTGGCAGTATGGGTGAGACACCGGCCTTTGGCAGAGGACTGTAGGCCATTTGATAGTGATGCAGACCAGCTGTAGCAGACCATTGCATTCTGTCAATCCTACAGTCCCAGACTGTGATACACTATATTTCCCTGGGGTGACAGGGTAGGTGTACAAGGTGTTCATGCCAATACTTTCTGTCAGTATTGCTCCAGTGGTGTGGATGCTGCCAGGGTGCTGCTTACAGCTAGGGATAAACCTGCACGGGACACCTGCTCTGCATGCTGCATTCTTTCGCTATTGTCATACATAGGTGGGGGTCATATTGTACTCATTCCCAACAGCGGGGATAAGACCGGAGAGGTACCTATGGGTGGTGGTGAGGTGAGCTGGGTGCATGTGTGCTATGGACACTACTTGCATTTGACTCACAGATGTGCATGGGGCATTCCACTTATGCTGGATTGTGCAGGAACATCAGGTGTTTCTCAATACATCATTTATATGACCTTTGTGGTATGCCAGTGTTTGCCAGATGACTTCAGTATTCCCTACTACAAGCCCAGATAATGTGCTGCAAACCTGTATGTACAATTCCAAGGGTGTGTCCATTTGACAGTTACATATTATACATTGTCTGTCTTGGGTACTTCCCCCTGTGTACTACTTGTATATCTGGGCCAACATTCATGCCATGTCCATCTTTCACATGGTGACACATATTACTCCCAAACATTTACTATGGCTTACTGCTGGATTGTGTTATACTGGGAAGCATTGTGTTTGGCACTGCAGTTGTGAGAACTTGGCCCTGTCATCGGCAGTACTGGGCAAAGGCCACCAGGGCAAACCTCACCATGCATACATACTGACCAGTCTCACACAATATACAACACACATCAACCTAACACACGCAGATCTGCATATTGTACACATGCTACAATCTATCCTGCTACCTTGGCCAGCTCATGTAATCTGTGCTCCACTGTTATCATACCTACACATACATGTTACTACATTTCTACATAGGATTGGGGAGGGCACACCTGACTGTTACTATGTGTCTAAATAGGATTGGGGGCACACCTGACTGTTACTACATTTCTACATAGGATTGTGGGGTGGGGGTACAGCTGACTATTACTACAATTCTATATAGGATTGTGGGGGGGCACAATGGACTGTTTCTACATTTCTACATAGGATTGGGGGGAACACCTGACACTTGTACACATTTGATATAACTGTACTGTTATGTCAAGTACTCCATTTCATTCTGTATTCTAACCTATCATGCTGACTAGAGGCATATCAGTGTACTACAGGTCTTAGGTTTGATTGACCTACATTTCAGTTTCTGACTTCTTACCCATCAGAACTAACATCCCACTGCCTGACCTGTTTTAATCTGCTTTGTAGGCATGGGGGGAGGTTACCCATAGCCATCAATCAGAGGCCTTAACACAGTCTTTGTTTGCATTGGTCTACACCTGTCCTGCTGGCTGAGACTGTTGTTGGGTATGTGAGCCTCCCCGACTGGCATGTGTGTGTCATATGGAGACACATGTGGCCGAGCACATTTCTTGTAGTGTGTTTTGTCACCTTGTCTAGTACTGGCTACTATGGTGACACCAGTATTTGTTACAGATCTCATGCTGCCACTATAGGTGTCTACTAACTGCTGGAATTCCATTCAGCCACCCAATTCCCTTGCATGCTGACATCCAATCCATAGATACAAGTAACAACACATACTACTCCATTCGGCAATTGGTAGTAAGAGTGACTTACCTTGTGGCTGTGCCAGTATTGAGGATGATGCTGGTGGGCTAACTATGTTGGATGCACATAGTACATTCCCTATACATGGTTGAGCACAGGTAGTGTCATGTTTGGCATCCCTTTTACTGTATGTGCGAGTGAGAGTAAGGTGTCATTCCCTGGGTCCCTATTGTGTCAGTGTATGTGCTATGCGTTACCTCTTTGCCAAGGCCACGGCATACTGGGCACACCTAGGCAGGCTCAGGTTGTTCCTCCTCTGAGTCACTCTGTGCCTGTGCAGGCTTTGGCAATAATGGGGGGCTGTCTGGCCCTGCCCCATTCTGTTCCTGCTGCAGCTGTTTCTCCACAAGATCATATTGTGTGGCATGGCACATACAATGACAATTTGGGTACATGTAGCTGGTGAGTACTGCAAGGCTCCACCAGATGTGTCCAGGCATTGGAACTGTGACTTGAACATCCCAAACACATGCTCTATTATGATTCTGGTCTGTGCGTGTGCCTCATTATGGAGTTCTTGTTCGGGTGTGTGGCCATTTCTGATGGGTGTCATCAGCCACGACTCCAGTGCGTAACCAGCATCCCCCACTAGGTGACCGTAAGAGATGTCCCCATTGGCAAATCGCTGGTACAGCTGCGTCAGGTGCCAGATGTGGGAGTCGTGACAGCTTCCAGGCCAGCCGGCACACACATTCATTATAATGCCCTGGGCATTGCACACAACCTGGCAGTTGATGGAGGGGAAGCCCTCGCGGTTGATGTAGACCCTACCCTGTTCAGCGGGTGGTGCTTTGATGCATATGTGCGTGCAGTCTATAGCACCCTCTACCTCAGGGTATTCTGCTATTTGGTGGAAGAGATGTATAATGCTGGCCAATGCCTCACGGGTGTTGGGGAAATATACGTGCCCACCGGCATGTGCTGATATGACATCCAAGAACTGGTGGAGTACCCTGGATGCTGATGTCTGTGAGATCCCCATAATATCCCCAGTTGCCCTTTGGAAGGTACCTGTGGCTAGTATTCTTAGGCCTACACATACCTTGGTATCCACTGGGATGGGTTCCCCTCTGTTAGTTCTGTGTGTCAGGCATGGCTGACATAGCTCAACAATTTGCTGTAGGAGGTACCTGTCCACCATATAGCACTTCACTATCTCCAGCTCATATAGCTCCTGGTAGGTTACCCTGGGTCTGTACACTCTTCTCCATCTCCTCACTGTGGATTTGTTGACAGCATTCTCATCCTCACCACCCTCAGCCTCTTCCACATGTTGATGTATGATAGCTGCTGCATCCCCTATCATTTTGTTGCTTTTGTTTGTTTAAATTTTCCCACTTGTCTACATCAGTGGTATAGAGTATGTGGGAAAAACAGAGGGAAAGGTGTTTGCATAGTTTATATTAGTGTGCTGGGCTGGGCTGCTGCCTGTGTAATTGGGTGATTCTGATGCATTTCACCTGCTGGCTATGCTAGTTCTCCTTGATTACCTTCTTACTGCTGTTTTCCCTTCCCATTGCCTTCCCGTTTAAGCCCGGGGCACACCATGCAGACACAGTGCTCAAATGTGCACAGAGCTGCTATTTCCTGGTTTACTTTTTCTTTTTCCTTTATAAACTGGTGCGTGGTGCGCACACTTGCTTAGGCAATGTAAAGAGTGCTAGGCAGCCACAGGCACACCCCCTTGCTAAGGGCAAACCCGAGCCACAGGGCTCCAATAAGCTTACAGTATGCCTGACACCCCTCCCCCTATGATGTTAGCTAACTCTTAGGATTGAACCATGCTATTCCTGCACTTACATGATTGGGTGCTGGCTAGCATTGAGGGGAAATCTGGGATTCAGTATCATTCCCCTCATTTGCATAGGATTGCCTGCTAATGCACAGTTACAGGTCCCACACTGAGCCTTCTCCGTTAGCAACCACTATTCACTGGCCATGTTGTCTTCTGCCTGCCATTGAGTATAATGGCAAAATAGTGATATTGGTTAAAATGTTTATTTTAGTTTTTAGTTTTTTTGGCCCAATCCCATTTGCGCACCACTGCCCTATGCTTAAATAGTTGAAATCGGCTAAAAAAAAGTTGTTTTTTTTTGCCATCTGTTTTCCATAAACCAAAGTAGCTTCCTGCCCGTACAGCAGCTGCATGGCTCAAACCAAAATGTAGTAAATCAACAAACAGCCATCAGATAATGGCAAACTGTACTACTTCTTTATTAAGTAGTAGTAACACACAAAGAACAAAGAACAGACTAGTTTCGGCTCCAATAAATCCTAGCCTTCTTTAGTGTTCATGCGAATGGGGAAATTTGCATACAGGAGCTGTGTCCGTGCAGGAATAGTGCAGGAGTGCTCGTGCACATCCCTGGAGCTTATTCCTGGATCGGACTGTGGCCATATTGCCTCCAGGAGCTCCTGCACTATTCCTGCATGCTGTGCAGAGCTTGCTGAATCTGGGGGATTATTAAAATAAAGGAAAATAATTTGTACTCAAGTGTAACTGCATATTTTAGAACTGCATGCCAAAACAATGTAATCCAATACAATACAGGAACTGTGCCTGTTGAAAAAGAAAATTTCAGACTGGATGATGGATAAAATTCTTTGACTTCTAATAAATATACCTACCTTAATGATATAGAATTGTTTTCATAAAATTGTGAAAGCTATTTCCCTAAATTTTGTACCACTAGCGGCAAACTATGTTGACTGCTAATCCAATCAAGTCAAGTTAGATATGGTTAATTTGGTTGCTTAATAGGCCAAGTGAATAATGGCTCCATACAGTGAGAAAATCTATTCAGTACAACACTGGCTCACCTCTACAACTAATGTAAAAACATAGAAAAATACTAATGGCCTAAGGGCTTTTTTAAGCTTAGTCCAGCTTAGTCCATCAGAATTCCAAGTGCTAATTGTCCCGTTTTACAGACTGGAAATAATCAAGTAACAATTTTATAGTACATCAGCGTCCTCTGTCCAGCATAGACATAAATCTCACCCCGGGGACAAATTTGCTGTTTACCATCCATTTGTCCAGACTGCATTTGAACTGGATCAGGAAAGTATTTTGTTTTACATGAATGGTAAGCCTGTTTCAGAGCAGTAGAAGCCTTTGTAAGATGTGTCTGTCTCTCCAGCATGTCCTGTTTAGATTGCTGGATAGGTTAAAATCCTTAAAGTGAGTGTTTCTGATACCAATATTTTTGTGGATATAGAACAGATTCATCAGTACAGGGGCTGAGGAGGCCTTAAAGCCTAGGCAGTGGTCACTCCTTTGCAGTCTATAGAAGACTGAGAATAGGGAGAGTGATCTATGGCAGTCTTCATAATTTATGTGTTGGACTTTATGGATTCTTTTGGTATGTGCTCTTTGCCTGGAGAGCAACTTTAAGATCTGTTCTCTGGTGATAACAGGTGCAAATATGGATTTTGGTATCTCCAGAGTGACAATTGGAGGGTGCTGGAGTGTACTAAAGTTTGAACTAAATTTATCTGCCAGAACATTTGCAATGTCACTTTGTGCAATAAACATGGTGCTATCTACCACCAGCCAGTTTGGCACACTGCTATGTATTGCCTTTCAGCTTTCTCATAAAGCCAAAGAACAGCTTATGAATGTCTTTAGATTTGGAGGCTACATTCACTTCAAATTTGGTTTTAGTGGTTTTGACTAGACTCCTTATCTGCTTGTTAAGGTTTATGATCGTATTTTTGTTATGTTTACTGGGCTTAACCATGATTTTTTTCTCTTGTTGTATGGCTTGTTTATGGATGGGATCAACCAAGGTGGTTTATCTTTGGAGATTTTATTTTGCTTCTTTCAAGTGAGAACAGTCACCTCTAAACATGGGTTGAAGTAGTTGTAAACTGCATATGAGAAGGATTCAGCAGAGGCAGCTAAATAATCTTGGTTTTGGTGGAGGGGGTGTACACATTTTGCCAATGCATCTCTTAGTAGAGATAGTTTAGTTTAGAATATTTTTTTGAACATTCAAGAGTTTGAAGGGGGTCCTTGTTCCAGTTTAATTTCTAAAGATACTTCTTTGTAGTCTGATCTTACTAGCGAGGATGATATACAGTTGGAGGGGTGCAGTGGCTCCTCATATTTGTGAGGATCAAGTCAAGGATGTTGTTTGCCTTTGTTTGTAACTAAGCTAGTTGTTCCAGGACATTCCTGTTAACAAAATCTAGAAATTTCTAACCTGCATGCTTGAGGATGTGTATGTTTCCTAGTTTATTGATGGATAGTTGAAGTTCATAGGTTCATAGGCTGGCACTAGGCTATTGGTCCTAGGGCCTATACAAGCCTAGCCATAACAATTCCCTGGATATTTCTTCCCACAATATTTACTTTCTTGGACCCCTGTCTAGCAGGGTGACTAACATGATCCCTGGGGTGAATTTCCCATCTTCCATCCAATTGTCAAGGTTCCTTTTGGAGAGGGCAAAGGAGACACTCTGCTTGACATGTATGGGAATTCTATTCCAGAGTATGGGGAGTCTCTGGGTCAGGAACCTATCCCTCCAGCATGTTTTGTTCATTGTGATGACAAGGTTTAGATCCCTAGAGCGTGTGGCTCTGAGGGGTTGGGATTTCTTTAAGTGGAACATGTCCAACAGCTAAGGGTTTGACATGGCCTTGTATGTTAAGCAGAGATCACCTCTGAGTAGATGATATGCCACAGAGTATAGCTGGAGTTTTTTTAGATGGTCAGCATAGGGCATCTGCTTTAGGCCTGTGATTCTTTTAGTGAGGTATTTCTGCAGCCTTTCTCAAAATTACCATATTATACCCCATGCTTAGTGACTCAAGTTTTTTTAAGGCATCTTTTATGATCAACCTAGGTGGTGTAAGGGATCTGTAGCTAACAATGATATGATATGGAGTTTTACCTTTGGTGGATTGGATATGGAAAATTTACCAGTTTGGAAGCATAATTATTGTTGATAAAGCTTGAGAAACTTCTACCTTGTTTCCCTTCCTGAATGGTACCTTGTCTAAATATGTGGGAGTTGTTATAGACCTGCACTACTGGTCTTCTTTCAGCTGCTTTAAACTATGACTCAGTTACCACACAGATGTCTGTATCATCCAGAGACTGGCAATTCTTGTTCAGACTTCTGGCATTTAGCACTAGTTCCATCAGTGTTGTTTGAGTAGGTTTGGCTATGAAGATGTGTTTAGTTGTCTGACATTGCCTATAAAAGGGTCTATTGGGGGTAGATAAACTTTTTACCAATATTCAGAATCCTAGAGGGGAGACGTGTGAGCCATTCCTGTCAAACAGCGCTGCCTGTCTACCATGTGTTCCCAAGTTTACAGCTGTTGTATCCTCTTTGATCGACACAGTGACTATGTCAGTTGTTAACATCAGTCATTTTCTGCTGGTATTTTGACATCATCCTTGGTCAGGGTAAAATACTGCTCAGTGCTAGACTCATACATGCTTGAGACATATAATCAGAGCAGTCTAATATCTTTCTTCATGTTATCCAAGCAGTTACATCACAGATTACTTATGCATGAATGTATTGCACAGATGGATTATTGCCAAATGGGGCACTAGGCTAGGTAATGGATCAATCAGAGGCCTACACACACACACACACACACACACACACACACACACACACACACACACACACACACACACACACACACACACACACACACACAGACACGTGTGCAGCAGCCCCCCCCCCACCATTCCAGCGTCTCATTCCTTGACTATTTCTCTCTTGTTACCATAAACACTGTTAAACCATGTCAGTGTGCATACTATTTTCTTATCTAGTTCCACAATATTTATAGATATTTGAATTTAACATTTTTATTTTACATTTTATAATACAAACACTGATATCCATTTGCTAAACACAAGAATACATTCTCAAAATGAAAACAGACTTAGCATGACAAGTAAATTTCTCTGCCCTTGAAACTCACATTCATTCAAATGGCATTAAAACCCACTTTCAAAGAAAATGCATCTGGCCTCTGGAGGATTAAGCTTACCTTTAGGCTGTTTTCAAACCATAGGCCCCTTGCACACATTTTTGGGACCATGCATACATGTATGTGTTCTTTGATTCAACTTTTTGCAACTTCCTGATTATATTAAATTATATCCCTTGCATAACACAGCACCACTTGTTAGAATGTGTTTTAAATTTGTAGTTTTGAACATTTCTCCACTGAGCAATGAAACAAGCCAGTAATGACAAAATTGCCCATTTCAGAAAATTTCAAACATAAATGGCCACTCAATCTTCTGCCATTACAATCCACCAATATTATTCAATATGCACAATCTCTACAGAAGTACGTAAATGAAATGCATGCCATGTCCATAAACAATATTAACAGTTCCTGACATTTCCAAGGAATTCTTAGTGCAGAAAGACACCTCTGAGTTAGGCACATCATCAGTCTTGTTAGCGACTGTAGGTGGAGACAAATATACCATCTGTAGAAAACCTAGCATTGCTAAGAGACATTATTCATTCTGAGAGAGAGAGAATGCCTTGCTATAAAATGGACCTTCACTAGCCTTTTGTACTATTTAGTGAGCAGGGAAGTTATGCAAGTCACTGTCCATAAAATTGTATATTGGATCTATGGTTAGAATGATGTTACACTAACATTCTCTTGGTGAACATTGACATCCCCAATGAAGAATTTTAGGATTCAACATTTTGCAGACTAGAGATACTTACATAAGAATGGTCTGTCTCTGATGTATTTTCCATCTGACAGAACTAGGGTTGCCAGCTGTCCGGTTTTTGACCGGACTATCCGGTTTTCAATGAAAATGTCCGGTGAAAAAAAATCATCAAAACCGGACTGATGAAGTCCGGTTTTTTTTTTTTTTTTTTTTTTTTTGTACAGTCAGGAGTCATCCGAGTCAAGGAGGACTGAAAAGTAAATAAAACTGAAACATAACGCAAATTCAGTTAGCAGCAGACACACACAGTGCAAATTACTGCCGCTGCCCGTGTTCTCTCTTCTTTTCCCTTTAAGTTGACTACTCCAGGCTAGGCTAGCAAAAGGCAAAGTCAGTAACTACTAGGATATTGTCTAATCAGCAAGCAATACCACCACAACGTACTTTGTGCTGTGTACTCTTTTTCAAAGGCACGTTATGACACAAACCAGAAAATTGACGTTAACTAATTTCCATGTACAAATATAATTTCTATTCCAAAGATCGCATTTAGGGTCTTCGAATATACATCCTGAACCCAACGAAGCCAAACTAGAATAACTTATTATAAATAGTTTATTCCACCAGTCAATTCTGAGGGATCACTAGAAAAGTAAAATTGAAAACTATTCATCATACATAGTGCGCGTTTTCAAATGTCCGTTGTGTCGATATTATAGTACCAAATGACAAGTGATCCTGGCCCGCTGTAAAGAGAAGTACATGCATTGATTCGATGCTGCATGATTGTGAATAAATCCATGTATGCTCCTGGGACGTGAAAAATCAGTTTCTCACTTACATTTTCTAAGTCTGCCCAGTAGGGGGCTGATGTAGACACACCCATTACACTTTGCCCACTTACTGTGCTCAGGTCATTTACCAAAACATAAGCAATCACTTTAAAGTCACAAATGCCTTATGACTCTAGAGATTAAATATAGTACAAATAGCCAAAATTGTTACACAGAAAACAAACCTGAATTAGTCAAACACAACTATCAGGACTGGGTATGTACCGAGTCCATGTAAACTCAATAAAAAGGTGGGATAGCAATTTTACTTTATAAATATAAATTTCCAGCGACCACTAAAACATGTTAGTAGTAAGTAGAACTTAACATCTTACTTTCCATATAGTGCTATAGTACTTAACACGAAATAGGCAATTAAAAAATTTAAATCGTGCTATTTGCCCTGGTCAGACAAACATTCAGTTTGCATTGCATTGTATTTACGTTATATTGAATTACATTTCAAAGAACTACAGAATTTTCTTACCCCAAGAAACTAATTAAACATTTGTGTTATGTCAGATTTACAACGGTTATATTACAACCGTTTTCTTTATTTTTCCCTAACAGATGTGTGATCTAATTTCTCCACAGACAAAACTTCTGCCTCTATCAGAGTCATCCCACAAATAAACTGCTATAAAGTAATGATATATTCACAAATTACAGTAGAAGCAGCAACAATAAACGGACATTGTTCAATGTATTACAGACATATACATGAATAATATTACATCACTTCACTGCATTTGTGGTGTTCTACTTACAAGTTCTGGCAACATAAGAACATCTGGGAAAGACGTAATAACTTTAGGTCCAGATGGCAACGGAGATGCATTGCTGTATATATTTTGGGTTGCAGGATTTGCAGCCATGCTTCCTTCTTCAGAACTTTTTTTCCTCAAAGTTTTAGCAAGCTAATATAAAGAATGCACCTTTCTAATCCAGCAGGCATTCTCAAATATCTGAGGCACAATGATACACTCAAGAGACTTCAAAAGGCACACCTTAAATGGGTTCCACCCTGATCAACCAGCTTTGTTATCTGTCATTTTAAGTGTGGTAGACTATAAAATCCTAATAACAATGCAGCAACCAAATTAATTTGAAGTAAAAAAAATGGACAGTGTTCTCAATAGCTCTTGAGGTATGTATGCTCCTTGAGATGACTTTTGTTTCACAGTTTACAACTTCCTTACTAAATAAAAATAAGCTTATACACAGATTCTCCGTCCGTTACTAAATACGCATGTTCTGGTAAGGAATACAGTCTATTGTGAAAAGAAACAGACTATCAGTGTTTGTTACAATTGGCTGATTTGCTATGCTTTTTTTACAGAAAAGCATAGTAAATCGGCTGAAAGCAGGCATCCAGAACAGAAAAAGAGGGCGTTCCCATCAGCTGATGTCACAGTGATGTCACAAAAATGGGCGTGGCATTGGTGGGAGAGTGGGTGGGAATGGGTGGGGTTATGGGTGATGCGAGGGGCGTGACCTTAGTCCGGTTTTAGCTACAAGGAAATCTGGCAACCCTAGACAGAACTGGAACCAGTGGTTCTATACTGGTGTTAGTCATGTGACACAGTGACAACTGAGATTGACAAATGCAGTACTAGCAGTGCAGTTTTATCTGCTGTTTGTAAACAATTTAGGGCTGCATCGACCAGAGGATGTGATATGAAATGGAACTACAAACTCCTTGACAAATGTATAGACAGCAGGTAAATCAAAGAGAGGATCTCCATAAAACGTAAGTTATATCTAGACCACTAACTCTAAAGGAGCTCACATTCCTGATATCTTGGTGTAGGCAGTGCTTTGAAGAGGACTCTACAAGGAGCTGCATGAAAAGGATGCAGTCAGTCTGGAAGGCATCAATGAAAACTGGAAAATGAACAGCAGTTGCTGATCTGTAAAGAAAGGCGGATGATGTCCCTTCCTGTTCGATAAAAGTACTCTTGATATAACCCCCAGAAAGTAGAGGTAGTGTTGAAGAGAAAAAACTAACTTTAGAGACCATTTTATTACCATAATCACTATTTGCTATACTATGTATCAATAAAAAATGGTAACCATTTGAAACATTAGGGCCTGCGAGTCCTGAAACATGGAGACTGAATGGTCAAAAGAGTGGACTGAAAATATTAAGTCAAAGATACCATTTCTAGGAATATCCCCTTTTTATCAAGGCATGGTGATCTCAGAGTTGGTATATATAAGTCTGGATGGTATGGAGGGCTTGCCCCACATGTGAGAGGGTGCAGTGGGTGCTTATCCCCATACAAAAAGAAGTTTTAAGAAGAGTGAGTTTTGAGATTAATTCTTCTCTGGGTTTTCAGTCTTTTTTTTTTTTTTTGCCAAAAACATTTTTATTTTGTTTTCATTATAAACATACGCAAATATACATATAACAAATACAATAAAACAATCCCCCGGATTTACTAATCTTCTGTGTAAGACTAGATTAGTCTTGCATAAAAGCGCCAGTGTAAGAGTATGACTGCAGCGCACCATGCATATTAATGAGGGCACGCTGCCTAAACTCTAAAGCTTACACGGATCATGGACGAGTGTAGGGAGCGTATCGCACTGCCGAGCAGTCCAAATATCCAAGCCCCCGCAATGAAGAAATGCCGTAACTTCACATTTAAATGAGCGAGTCCACTCATATGTGCACAATGTAACACTACACTCCCACATATGTTCAACGACTAACAGAATAAAAAATAAAAATAATTTTTTTTTATCTTCCGATATAGCTGCATGTAGCTGCGCTGATTTGCCCGGGTTTGCCCATTGCTTAGCTACAGTTACAGCAGGTTAGACTCAATAAAACAATGGTGCTACTGCCAACTGCATATAGTACACAATGATAACACACCAAAAGAATTTATTCCATAAAGCTTTCGGGTCTACACCCTTCATCAGTACAAAGCAATAACATTACTACAACATTTAAATAGTAGAGATCATATAGTCACATGCTTCAGCCCATCCCACCACTTAACTTGTCTAGAATTAAAAGAGTTAGAATGGATTATTAGACTTCAGGCAGATGTGTTCCCTGGTCTAAATAATGCCGTCAGCCTAAAGCCCCTACTAGTAAAGAGGCAAAGGGAAAGGTTATGAGATACATATAATGCATAAAGTATATGTTTATGTAATAGTTATGAAATGTTGTGTAAAAGTGTACAATGGTACTTATATGTATGTATGTATATGATGGTGGTTGCAAGGTTTTTGTATATGTTTCTTATATATGTTTATATGCGTATTTATATATTTATTATAATACACTATAACCACATGCAATATAATTGTAAGATATTTTAGTATGGTATTTAAATACTGATTTACTGATTAAGTATTATATTTTGTAATATTATAGTTAGATAGAATTTTACTATGATTTTAAATGATGTATTGTCTTTTTAAGATTTGGCTGATTATTAAGTGGTGGGATGGGCTGAAGCATGTGACTATATGATCTCTCCTATTTAAATGTTGTAGTAATGTTATTGCTTTGTACTGATGAAGGGTGTAGACCCGAAAGCTTTATGGAATACATTCTTTTGGTGTGTTATCGTTGTGTACTACAGCAGGTTAGACACCAGAAGAGGATAACAAGAAAAATATATGCAAATTAAGCAACATAGCAATAGCGTAGTGATTAGAGCTTTCGCACAAAGAGGAGGCATTCCCGGTTCGAATCCCACTACTGCATGTTCGATTTTCTGTGGGAAATCTGTATACAAAAACATTTCCTGACATTTTTTTATGTATAAGTTTGTAAAAAACATTGAAATGTTAAATTTAGTAGTGCATGAATTATATATATGAAGGTGAAATGTTTATGCATTCTGAGGCATGAGTACCTTATTTTAAGCAATATAAAGCACTGCTAGCCACATGTTACCAGTACTGAGCATATTTAAATGCATTTGCGTGTAGCTGCGCAATGCTAAGGAGGTGTAACACAGGT
Source organism: Protopterus annectens (assembly GCF_019279795.1). Taxonomy (NCBI): domain Eukaryota; kingdom Metazoa; phylum Chordata; order Ceratodontiformes; family Protopteridae; genus Protopterus; species Protopterus annectens. The sequence goes on from NC_056735.1 coordinate 80,880,692, forward strand.
TCACTGCACGTTACTGCTGATTACCTTCGCGCAAGTCTGCGCTAACCAGTGCAACGTCTGGAAAACTCGGGTAAACACGCTCACACCTGCTTTACTGTTCCTTAACCAGCCAGTTCTGCCCAGCAGGAAAATAAAAAGCAGTGACAGGACTCAAACTCAGGATACTGTGCACTATTGTCAGAGTACTTAACCACTAAGCCATGATAGCATTTCACAAACTTGCACTTTCAACAGAGACATATCTATCAAAAGGATTTTAAACATTGCCAACATCAGCTAAGCAGGCATGCCCACAGCTGAGCTTTTCCAAAACTGGCCAATCACAAATAAGTGTGGGAAATGAGGCATATTTAATCTCCACAGGCTTGAATACTTGCTATAACTGGTTGTAGCTTCCTTCTGCAGTCAGCATGGCTGGTGTAGGTGAGCGCACTCGGTTTAGAGCACAATACTGGGGCATTCAGGAGTCCAAAGTTATGGTTTGGCTCCTCATCCACAAATATGAGCAAAGACTCCTGCAGGGCCAGCACCAGGGTACCCAATATAAAACGGAGGCTTGGAACAGTCTTGCCCATGATCTCACCAGTGCCACTGGTGTTCCTCAGACTGGTGAGCAGGTCAGACACCATTATTCTGACCTGAAGTGGCATGGGGGGATGAGCTGGACCGGTGGATCCAGGATTCCAGTAGGAAGCCTAATGCTCCAGTACTGAGTAAGTAGCCATTGTATTAAGTAGTTAAGAATTGCCATGCTTGTCTATACTGTGGATAGGTATGCCTCAATATCACTGCATTTACTTCACAGCTGCAGGTGACTGGGCTATGAATCCGCAAGCCCATGAAGATAGGCTGCAAAGGCTGCATCATGAGGCAGGTTAGTAATTATTCTGCATGTACTGTTATATAAAATAAACGAGAGAGCCTTCAAAAAGTGTTTTAACCCAATAAATAAAGGTGTAGTAATCCTTTAATAAATGTATAATTCCTGGAGTGCATCTGTGTCATTTTCTTTGATATGTTGTTGTACTGTTGCATTCTACAAATAATAGTGTTGTGTTAAGCAGTGTCAACCCACACTTGGGTAGGCCCATATAACGTGGATGAAGGGAGTGCCAGTAGCTTTTATGCATATTTACAGCCCTCAACTGTTGGTCCATGTCCAGTATGTACAGGTTAATCTGGCACATGAGTAGCTTGGTATTGTGTTCCCCAGAAATGTTAGTTTGCTGCCAGAAATGTAGGGAGCTGTTAACATATAACTGATACTTTCACCTGAACATATCTAGATAATTATATGAAAGTAGAGCTGCCAGTGTACCATCCTAGCAATAGTGTTTGTGAGCAATTCTCAAAATATGTTGCAGTAACATCTGCATCTTGGACCGTTTGTATGTAAGATACAGCTCATGTATATAATGATCTAGCAAAACCCAATTGCACAATATAAGGACATTGAGTAGTGTAATAATACATGTAAGGGACATATAACTACAGTTAACAGGAATGTAGTGAAAACTAGAAGGATATATAAGTTGTTAATCGAGCTATCTTTTTCCACCCTACTGTATGTGCATAAAAAATGCAATTCCACACCTCAATCGGTCTGTCTAATCTCAAAATGGGTTGGGAGGGTAGCCTAATGGTTAAGGTGTTTGCCTTACAAACACAAGGTACAGGGTTTGAGTCTCACAGGGGATAAATGGCTAGGTTTAAAATGGCTCACATGGGCAGTTAGCCTAGTACTAATCTATGAACCTAAAACATTTGTGGGACATATGTCCTATTGGTTTATAAATATTTGCATTTATTTCTATGCATGTGCCCTGTTAAAATACCACAATATTGGTGACTGGTTGCCATCAATTAAATGTGCATGCTGTTGTAATGTCCACTATTGTTCTATATTTGCATGTGTTATGCTTGCTTTTCAACTGTTGAAAATCTGGTGTGTTGGGTTAATGGGAATACTTCTGCATGCTGTTATAACTGGGAATGCTGTTGACTGTTACTAACCCATATTTTTATTAAACTCTCCAAAACATAGTTCGTATGGGAAGGCCTGTCCCAGTGGACCCACCTATCCCACCTCAGCTGGCCATGGCACCTGGTACCAGCAGATCTGGTGCCCAGCCTGGGACCTCCTCCTCCATTGGCTCTGTGCCACCTTTGGGTGAAAGCACTGAAGGGGATGGGGCTCAGCCCCCCTGTGTAAGCATGGACAGAGAGGCACCTATCACCCTTCATACGGTCTGGGCTGTGGTGCATAGAGAGATTGAATGTTCTGTTGCAGAACCTCTACTCCAGCTTGAGGCCCAAGTGGCACAACTCACAGGTCAGCCTGCTGCTCCTATACAGCCCCCAGCACAGCCATATTCTGGGCTGTGAAGGTGCAGTGGTGACTACCCATGGGTGGGCACCTCAGTCCCACTGTTTCCATCTGGGGGCTCATGTGTTTGTGATTTCCAAACATCCCTCCCTGTCAAAGGTGTTCACCCACAACGTGTCATATACCACCCCTGTATGCGTCTTGTTTGTCTTGTCTGTCTACCTCCCCAACCTACCTCCCCAAATATACCTACTTCCCCTACCCCACATTCCACTCTCACCTGAAAAGAAAAAAAGGGCAATCTGTTCCCCCCCAAAAAATTATGCCCAATACATAGCTGCCCATTTTGCACACACGTCCAATGGACACATGAAATGTTGTTTAACTGGCATTACACCATACTTTGTTGTCCTCACCCCTCTCTCAGGGGTTGAAGGTTCATATCGACCTCCAAATTTATTGCATATGCACAGCTGTTGCTGTTGAAGAAATGGGCAGCTCTGGACCTTCCCTACACCCGTCCTGCACATCCCGAACTATTTTCCAAACTGTCTTTCCCTCTTTGTGCCCCTTTTTCACCACTTTCCTATCTCCCCATTTTTCTTTTCTTTCAAAGAAATTAGCGTGGGGGTGAGTGGGAGTAAGCACTATTAAGCAGTAGTGAGCAGGTCTGCGCGGGTTTGCGCTTGTTTGTGCTTGGCTAAACAATGCGAGGCATTGCGCAAACCTGCACAAACCTGATCACAACTGCTTAAAAGTGCCTTAGTCACTCTGTATGTGAGGGTCCTTGTTCTGCTCAGGAACAAAATAAAACACCTCTGTAAGTCTCAAACCCTTGACCTTGCACACACTACACAGCATGAAGTACCACTAAGCCACGGTAGATATACATTAAGTTGGTGCTTAAATAATTATATCTAGATCAGAATGAGTGAATGTAAAGGAAAATTCGGAATACCATACCACACAACTTGTTTTATGGATGTTGACCAACAGTTGTTGTGGGATTACATTACATGACTGTGATAAGAGAAGCAGCAATTCTAGCAGGAAATAATGTTACACCATCACCTTACAACCCCACACAGTATCACAGCAGGACAAACACTGGCATATCTGTTTAGGGCAGCCAGAGGCAGAAACACAGAGGCATATTAGCCTTTCTGCTGTTACACACTGTGCAAATAGCTTTGGAAGGAGTTTTGGAAACATACCCTTATGTAGGAATAAAACACTGAAATACAAATGGATGTAGCTATGTACTGGTAGCAATCAAATGTAAGAATGCCATTGCTCTATTGGGGAAAAGTCATGTGTGGTGCACAGACAAAAAATAGCAGGCTATTCTCTGGCTATCATGTGGATAGGTCCACAGTTGGGAGTTACACAGACAGACCGCATTCATTGATAAAGTAACATGTACACAGCAACCCTGTAAGTCCAGCAAGATAAAATGCACACAATACTACTTACGCTCTCTGTACTTCTGCAACCCTACCCAAATGTAGAATTTACCTGTGTGTGCAGGGTCTACCAAGGATGTGGGTAAGCATACTCACTGTACTGAAATGTGTCCAGTTTTCTTGAGCAGCTTGTGCTAATGTCAACACTAAAAAAGCACAAACTGTTTAGAACTGAGTAAATGAATATTCACAGTATAGCAGTTCACAAACAATTCTTGTGCCAAAGGAATACATCTCTATAACTAGCTTTGTATGGCAGGTAATTGTAACAGTTGAAAAGAAAGTACATCTTTCCATGTATCTTGGTGTAGCATTTTGAGGGGTGAGTATATTTTTACACTGACAAATGGGTACTGGAAGCAGCAACATTAGGTATGAGTATAAAATGTAAATTTCTGGCTACACCCCTGGCTCTTGATATAAGAACTATTCCAACCTTCTGTCTTAAACAATGACGTCCACACCAAACAAGGATGATCTCCATCTTGGAAAGCTGGAAGGGCCATGCCTGCATGAGCCAGCAATTTATAGTACTGGGTTGCTAGGACAGTGATTACTTCAATTAATACACAGCAGGCTGCATGCAATTAGCAAATGGTGGGCACTAATTGGTGCAGAGGCCATCACATGCTCATGTGCAATTCCTACAAAAGCAGGCTGCAATCTATGCCAACAAACTCAATCACTATATTGCAGAGACTGACAGAGAGAGAGACAGAGAGAGAGAGAAAAGGAAAAAGAAATATTACCAAATTATACAAAGGAAAGGTATGTGACACATATGTATTTAACCACAAAACCACAACCACTGTAAAATAACAAAGGTCTCCAAGTCAAATAATCTTTATGCGTTTCGTCCACCTTTATTGTCTGTGAACTTCTTCATATGTATTTACTGGCATGTAGCAGATGTTATTGAAGAATAGTCTACATAATGTGAAACATTCATATGTGTCAGCAGTACTTCTTTCGGCACAGATGTTCTGCTTAACTACTGCTATGGACAATACTGTGTGTACCTGTGGGCAGTGGGACATACTTGTGAAATGTGTAGCTCAGCATTAAATGTCAAAGATCTGATCCATGTTATCTGTGTCCTGTACAGTAGTGTGGCCAATGGCTGTTGGGGGGACTAGCACTGACATTATATAAACATGGGTGAGACAGAACAACACATGCATGATAGTCATATTAAAGTGTAGCTTAGCATTGGCAAGTGCTGTAGCAGTCTAGTATGCTTATCTAGCATCTGTTGCCATATATACCCCCTAATGTTAGTCTGTATTCATATGTGACACCTGTTTGTGCTGCAGCAAGGCCCAACAGTTTAGCTGTGAGGTCCAGGGACTTACAACAGTGTGGACCATGTGTGTGTATGCCACACACATACAGAGAAATATATATGTGTAATATATATTCACATCTGTATATGTGCATAGAGCAGGAGACATATTGCAACTGTTTGCGAAGGGGGGATATATATGTTGGTGAAGGTTAGTATGTGCATATTTGTATGTAGGTTTTAGTGTGTGACAAACAAGACAGCATACAGTGCTGGTATATGACATGTGGTGGTTAAACACTGTGCGTGGTTCATTCAGTTTGTAATGTTGAAGCCAGTAAGGCCTGCTAAAGCTACCTGGGCTGTGAACACCTTCAATGCATTTATCCCAAGACTGTGCAATGTTATTACATTACTGTACACCTTACATCCTTTGTATAATTGATATTCTCACTATGAAAGGTGAATTGTATATGTGCCTATATATATATATATATATATATATATATATATATATATATATATATATATGTAGACAAATGGATGTGTACATGTATATATACATATATATATATATATATATATATATATATATATATATATATATATATATATATATATATATATATATATATATATATATATATATATATATATATATATATATATATATATATATATATATATATATATATATACTCATGCACACCTACATCTACTTGTTGCAATATATTCTCTGTACTGTTGACTGACTGTGATGGTCAATATGTCAAAGATATGTATCTGTGGGATAGCTTACTGGGAAACTGTTTATTTTATGGTATTCTGGGTCCTTGCTTTGATCCTAGCAAAAGCTGTGTATTCTGTTGCTAGGCAGAACAAGTGCTATTGCATACAGCGTGATTAAGTCCCTTGGTTTTAACTAGGGTGTGTCATTTTAGGCTAAAGCACTACATCTATGATTATTGATTGGTACCGATCTTGAAAGCAAATTCTGTATGTACTGTAGTACTAACTGAAGCTCTGGGCCTGTACAGCAAAGTATGGTGTATGTCCACATTGCTTGCATCTACTGTTTTGTGTGGTCCCTGTATTCATCACAAATTACATTTCTCAAGATTAAGGTTGTGTAAGTACTGACACAGTACTGTATAGTATACACTGAAAGCTTATCTGTGTTGCCATACCTTTGTGTCCTGTAATTATGTCTGACGTGTGTGGGTATGTCTGTAACATTTCCTTTGACATATGTGTGGTAATACATATAACTGTGTATCTATCAACATTCATAGTGTACTACAGCAGTATGTGACCTATATTCCCAATTGTGCACATATTTTGGCCACGGGTTTGGCATTAACAAGTTGTGTGGTATAATATTAATATATTTACTGGACCTTACACTGATTGTGATGGATGATATATTTCTTTACAGATCATCTGCTGTGGCTAGGTGGTGCATCGTGTTGCATACATTGTGCCAGGTACTCTTTTATAGTCTTATATAGTGATTTTATTTTGTTGCTGTGCAGAACATGGTTCATTGGATAGAGAGTGAGCAAGGCACTTTCAAGCAGTTGTGGGGTGAGCAGTGATAAGTGGCAGTTATAGTGTTTTACTCTCAGTTAGCTTATAGGTTGCTAAACTTTCATAAACTGTGCTTACCCTTCTGAAAACCCACTTGCAACTGCTAAAATATGCTTTATTCCATCTGTAGCCCCTGACCTTTGTTTTGGCTTGTAACAAAATAAAAAGATTTACTAGGAAAAAAACCACAACCATTCACATCACAGCATGCGTGATTTGCCACTAAGCCATCTCAGATATACATATAATTTATGTATTCACAAACAGAACATCCAGTGCAATCATACAACACTACAGAAAATGTACTCCAACATGTAGATGTATGTGTGTGAGTAATTTATATCTGTACTGTATAATGTTAAATGTGCCATATGACTTGCTCAGACATATTTTTGTATTTATGTCTTCCAAGGATCATGGCCCACCACAGGAACCCAACCTACAGTAGGGCTGAAGATGATATCATCACTAGCATTATGATTCAGCACAACCATTTACTCTTTTCATGAACCAGCCAGGACCAGCAGAAGCATATTGCAATGTGGCAAGATCTTGTCTGCAGGGTCAATGAGGTAAGCCTGCATAACCGTATATATGAGCAGGTACGCCACCACTGCAGTGATCTTCTCCAGCATGTTTGTCAGCGTACTGCTGCTGTGCGTACAGAACAGCTTGCAACAGGGGGTGGTGTTAGCATCCACCCCCCCTCACCAGAGTGGAGGAGCTGCTCATGAGCCTGGTGGCACCTGCCCAACAACAACAGCAGCAGACATACACCATGATGGAGGTTGAATCCACCCAGCAAGCACACATGGAGCATGCAGGTAGCATGGCATTTCTGTAGACTACTGTTATCTGTATTGGTAGATCATGCATATGTGAGATGTGGAGTGCATCGTTCAAAGATGTAAAGTCTGTTGTTGTGCAATACTGATCATTTGGAACATAATCTGTAGCCCTGTGAATGTAAACTGTTGTTGTACTGTAAGATTGCAAACACACAGTAGCAATGCCACAGTTGTGGTCACTGACAAACTGTCTCATCTCTATGTAGGTGCCTCTGGGGTGACGTCTAGGCAGCAAACTGATGCTGGTGAGTGTGTTCTACATTTATTATTGGAAATAAAAAGTGCATGTCATAGTTAAGGTGTAGGCCATGTACACATGTAACACACCTACCCATAATGCATGCTGTGCATATTTGGTGAAAGAGCACGCACATCTCACTAATGTGATTAGGAGCCACAAACACATGCAATACCAAGACCATCTCAAACAAATGTGGCTAGACTGTAGTGCCCATTGGATAGGCACAGTTGATACTCAACATCCACATAACACACACATCTGTGTTATACACAAAGCATTTTAACATGCTACACATAAAGGATTCCCAAACCCTCTGTAAAGACAAACTCCAATATCCAAAATCTCATCCACACATTACACAGAATATACCTGAGGGGTAGAGGCCTATCCTGGGGCATTTAAACACTCTGCAACACACTACACATTCATGTCATGGAATGCTCCTTATTGGCCTCCTTAGAAAATCACGTAACAACTGGTTGTGAAATGGTGAATTTAGCCAAGGTAGTACAGTTCCGGCACAGCATGATTTGTGCTGGTTTGTGAAACATTTGTAGCCTTGAGTGACCACCTGATGCTTCAAGATGATGGCCTATGGTACTATACCCCATCCAGTTATTGTAAACACTGTACTACACATAGCTGTCATTGCTACACACCATAATGATGCATGTGTGCACACATATGCACCTCTAAACAGTATGCATACCAATCACCATTTGCACAACTGACACATATATGTCTTGTGATACTATTGAGTGGCTAGGTCATATGACACATATTGGGAATGTGTAGTGTTTAAATATGCAGTCGTGTTTTAGCATGCCATGTCATGGATGAGACTGGCATGTCCACAATATGATCTACACTCACCATAAGTACCGTACATTGGGTATGTGGCTGAATGGTATTCTATCAGTTATCCATGCACCACTGATGATGTTGTGTGAATACTCATCATGCATGCACTAAAAACGTGTCCACAATTATTTGCTAAAGTCACAGAGGCTGTAATCAGCACTGGATACCTATCTGACACACATATACACATCCAGCAATGGTATGTACACCTGTGAGTTATGGTGCACAGTACATCACAGGGTTATGAATACCTGCACAGCAATGCTGTGTCCATGTATGCATTGTGTTCCAGGGGTAGAGCCATCATCTAATAACAATACACATGCATCAAAGCCATGTATATTTTTAGTAACAAGGATTGACTGCACTTGCACTGCATGCTGTTGAGCAACACATGTCCTGCATGCTGAAGGGTGTGACATGACTGTTTTGCTTATGATACTGTACTCCACCATCACCTGCTATTGTGTATGTTCTGTGATTGCTGGTGTTGTGGGTGTCTGCTTTCAGGAGGAGTGTAGTTTTGTGTCTGTGCATGTGTGCATGTGTGCATGTGGTCTGAAGTCATGTTCAGGTCTTAAAGTGTGTTTCCTGTTTTCCTCTCACAGGTGGCAAGGTGGGGCTGGTTCAGTACAGCAGGGAACCTGATGTCATTGAGACAGACAGTGATCATGAGGATAGGTGTGTTGAGGCACAGGCAGGTTTCTCAGGGTCTATTGCTGGGCCACCAATTGACAGTACACAAGTCTCCACCCCATCCATGCACACAGTCATACTGCCAGTACATCCATCATCACCATTGCCCTTAGCTGAGGGACAGTGTACGGTTGGCACTGGCCAGGACAGTGTGGTATCTATAGCACATGTATCAGGACACAGCAGCCATAGCCAGATGTCTGCAACAGTACCACATAGGCAGATGCTCAGGGGTTCTCGGAAGAGCACTGCTGGTCATCATGCCCCTGGCAGACGTGCCACACCTCTTTCTACCACACGCATGTTCCATGCTGTTATGGAGGCACAGACACGAATGGAGTGGTACACCAGACAGGGGCTAAGGGCACAGAGGGCTCATTACACCTTTGTAAATGACAGTATCCGTGACCTAGCAGGTGCCATATGTAACTACACTGAGGTCATTTATAGACGTTGGGGTGAGACATTGGATGTCCTCCACAATGTCATGTCCATGTGTCAGGACAGTGCAGGATGGGTGAGATGTCGACGTGGATGTATGCCAGCAATATCACCAGCTGGAGGTCGCCGTGGATGTCCAGCAAGTCACAGCCTCTCTCATAGTGCCAATACCAACCCCAGCAATGTTGGGGGGCTGTGCATAGACCATCCTAGCAGACAATGCGCACGTGGCTCTGGCCATCCCAGCAGGGACCTGGATCCAGTGGACATTGGTCAACCTCTGAGGATAGTACCCAATCTGGATTAGTACCTGATACTGTCTGTAGCACCCCTGCCAGGCACAGGTTCCATATCCATGGCCAGAGACTGTAATCTGTAAAGCCTGCCAGGTACAGTCTGTAGCTGTCTCACAAATCCCAATATATGGCAGACACATGGTGGAACTGTGTGCATGCAGACACACACACATAAACCAGAAACCTAGGGCAAACACATACCCACACACATGACATCAACATTGGCCCATAAAAGTACTCATGGCCCTCACACACACACTCACACACACACATGCTGATTGTATGGCTCAGTGTAGGCCTCTGGCAAACCAACAACACACCCTGTGCATATGATGAAACCTGTGCCACCTCCTGTCATCTGTAACATTGATTCAGGAACAGGCTAACATGGTGATGATGCACAGGGTGACTTTAATAAAGTATAGCAATGGTTGGATGTGTAGCATGTTGTCAGCAGTAAAGTATAATGATATCCCTGAAGGTGTAGCTGAGCAGGCATGATGCATTAAAGCTGTAATTAGTAACGCTGTATTGTTTTCACTAGTGTTTATTCCAATTGTGCTTTGTTTGCCCATGTGCCACTTGGCTGATGTGTGTAGTTGTGTCAGCATGCATTATACAGTGGACAGTAAGTGTGGGGTGTGTGCAACACAGGTTTGCAGATGTCCATTTGTAAACATGGTGGAGGTGCACTGTCTGCATGTACATGCATATTGGACACTTGGGCAGGGTGACATGCCCTGTATTGGCCAGTGTTAACATGCCATAGTTTCTATTGGTGGCCAGTATGCATTGTACTACACACATTTTGGAACTTGAGTACGCATGTGTGTGTATGACACGGGTTGACAGTGCTGTGGGTGATGCTGTTGTTGCTATCTGTCATTGGTTTGCATTACTAAGGTTAACACTGTCCCAGCTGCATAATCCTTTAGTAATGCACACTGTTCACCTACAGGGTTGCATGGATCGTGCTATCACAAACACAAGAAATACTCACTTATACAGTAAAAGTGCATTAGTCTCATGGACCCTTGCCATAAACTAAATATATAATAGAAGGTGTGAAGTTGTACTAAAAAAGAGTTACATACCAAGAAGGGATAACCTCTCTGGTCAGTATCATTGGGAAAATACAAGCCCTCATTAATCATACAAGGCAAGCTTCAAAATACAAATTGGCAAGGATTCCAAAGACAACACTAAAACTTTCTTTAGTGTTGTTTATAATCTAGAGGGGAAATCTCAGATCGGGTCAGAGTTAATGTAAATGGTCACAAAGTACACTTATTTGAATAACATTACCAATATCTTGTCAGGCAGTTTGAATTCGGATTTCACCACCCTGTCGTTACACAAGGGCCACATTTCCAGACCTCAAGAATGTAAAACCTGATGATTCACAGACTAGTTAAAATATCTCTTTACCAAAGTCCAAACCACAGTGGCAATGGTACTGTACAGTGTCCCTGGCTGTGTTATACACAAGCTGACATATGACGTAACCACTCACCTAAACACTCTGTTCAGATGCAGTCTCTATACAGGTTACATACTTGTGGAATGACACACAGTAATGGTGTTCACAGTCAACAAGGTTTGAGCTACAATTTCTTCTTCTCCTTTCAGATGCTCCCATTAGGGGTCGCCACAGTAGATCATCTGCTTCCATTTCTTCCTGCCCTCTGCATCATGCGCTGTCACACCATCCACCTGCATGTCCTCTCTCACCACAGCCATAAACCTCATCTTAGGCATTCCTCTTTTCCTATTACCTGGCAGCTTCATCCTTTGCATCTATTTCACAATATATTCTCCATCCCTCCTCGGCACATGTACAAACCAATGTAATCCTGCCTATTTGGCTTGGTCTACTAACCTTCAAACATGGGCTGTCCCTCTAATATGCTTATTCATAATCCTGTCCACCCTCGTCACACCCAGTGCAAATGTTAACATAAATTGATTAAGAGTAGAGCTACAACAGATCCTGGAAACTCTCACCCTATAAGCCAGACAAATGTTATCTGGAAGGCTATGGAGCACAGCATTATGGAACTCATTAACAGAGACATAATGAACCTGCAAACACTGCACCATACCCACTTAGATTCTCTAAAGGCCAGATCATGGCTCCTACACCTAGTAGACTTCAAGCCAGTTAACAAGGCTATAGGTGAGCGAGGGGAGGTCTACACAGCCAAGCTATAGCTCACCCAGCAATTCATACCCATCCCACATTCTGGTATTATACATAACCTCAACAGACTGACCATAAACAACTGTTAGGTGATGGATTGACAACTGATGCACAGATGTAGGACACACAGTAACATTTGCAGCCTCCATGTACAATTCTATGCCAGTAACAAGTGGTATTCACCTGCACTCAGTCCTGGGACCACTCCTGTTTGGCATATAGTTTTCTTAGGTACAGGCAAACACAGTAGGGATATGTCTGCCCACGTTTGATGAAAATGCATACTGTGGGCTATACTTTATTCTCCAGATGACACACACATCCTCCAAAAGGGTATCATAGAGACAGATACCTGGTGTCAAATCATGCTGTAAAGCTATAAGCCAAAGAAAGCATAGTTATCCACTTTTGGAAACAAAGTATCCCCAGAGTACCACATAGGTAGTAGCCCCCAAAATGTGGAACAGGTACTAATGTATACATAGAGCCATGTGTTTAGTCATCTCTCCTTTGATAATCACATTACCAAAGGGTTTTGTAAATACCTCTGTGGAGCACATAAGCAATAAAGGGTTTGCATGCAGATCAACAGCAGTTGTTGCATACCTATAATGATTAGTCATCTTTGGTAGACTTTGCTTGCTTTGGAACATGATTCAAATATACCTCAAGAATAAACCCTCACTCACACTCTTCAAAAGAAACAGTAATGAGTGGATGTGAAACAGAAGACGTAGCCCAGGCATCACTGCAGTGGCTAAACTTGTCACAAGCATACAGAAGGTCTGGAAAGTGCCAGTGTGCTCTGGCAAGGCTAACAGATTCTTTCATGGAGAAAGCATAGTACCCACCTATGAAATAATTGAAGTCACATGTATGTATATGGCTTTGCCCCACAGCTACCTTACATATGTTATGCACATACAGTTGTCATTGTGATATGTAATACACTAGAAAAATCAAAACCCACTCCATATTGGCCAACAGTGTCACACACTTGGACCACACACACGCACACAGTTAGAAAGTGTGAGATTCAAACTTCTACCTAACTACATTATGATACTACAGCAGTATGCATTCACACGACACGCTATACACATTACTGGGATTTTATCTTCCCACAGGTGTATTTGTAGGATGGTGACATCATCAGACTTGACAAAGATGAGTATATCACTTTTAAGGGGTGTGAGTAGTCTCCAAAAAGGTTGTGCTCTCCCCAGGGAGAGACAGACACACACAGTTGGCAAGTGCAGGATTCAAACTCCTGCCTAACTACATTATGATACTACAGCAGTACGCATTTACACAACGCGCTATACACATTACTGGGATTTCATCTTCCCACAGGTGTATTTGTAGGATGGTGACATCATCAGACCTGACAAAGATGAGTATATCACTTTTAAGGGGTGTGAGTAGTCTCTAAAAAGTTTGCTCTCTCCCAGAGAGAGCCAGACACACACACAGTTGGCAAGTGTGGGATTCCAACTCCTACCTAACTACATTATGATGCTACAGCAGTACACATTTACCCAATGCACTATACACATTATTGGAATTTCATTTTCCCACAGGTGTATTTGTAGGATGGTGACATCATCAGACTTGACAAAGATGAGTATATCACTTTTAAGGAGTGTGAGTAGTCTCCAAAAAGGTTGCTCTCTCCCCAGGGAGAGACAGACACACACATATACAGTTGGCAAGTGCGGGGTTCTTAATCCAAACTAAGCACTTTTTTACACTTCAGCAAGCAATATGTCATTACAGGATGCAATACAGACATTACTCGCTGACAGTTTGCCCAAAGGTTTTTTTCACATTTGCTAACCTCAGCAGGCTTATCATACTATGTGTATTGTGAGAGTATTGTATGCATAGGCCGTAACCATATCATATATGGGTTGATGCACCACATGTTGGTACACACAGGGTCAAACTGGAGGCTAAGCTCTGTCAACCCAATACTGCAAAATACAGTCAAGAGGAGTAGGGTCATACAAGCACAACACCAACAGTCTTACATATACCTACAATATAAGCACCAGTAAAACACACACATAAATACACATTAACATACTCGGAGAATACAAATATTAATCTGGAAAAGAGAAAGTGTCCTCCTAAGCAGACAAGCAAGCAATATGCACCTCCAAGCACACGCCAGAAAACACATAATACACCAAAGCAGTTTGTCTCACAACAGGTCCTAAGGCAAAACAACATACCCAACACACTAGTAATAGGTAACTCCATAGTCAGGCACACAGATGTTCCACTCACTAGGCTGGACAACGGGAAGGTTACTGCCAGTTGTCTGTCAGGTGCTATGATCCGCAACAAAACACAAGCACTTACATCACTCCAGAACAGGTACATATATGATGCAGTCTTTGTACATGTCAGTGTGAATGATCTGAGACATACCTCCCAGGACAACATGACAAGAGATATATAGTAGCTCTATGATCATGTATCCCAGGCTGGCATGACCCTGACCTTGGGTAGCATCTTACCTTCAGCTACATGATACTGCAATATAACAGAAAGATGATAAACTTCAACAATTGGCTGAGCTTCTGGTGTCATTCAAAAGAGATCCAGTCTCTGTCTGCCTGGGAGGATATGATAGACAAGCCTCGTTGCTTCACTAGAGATGGTTTGCACCTGTCACCCCTATGCTTCTGAATACTGGCCAAGGCTCTTGCTGTCCCCATATTACCTTTTTTAGGCAAGGCTCAAAGGACAAACCAACCCCTGTAGCCAACACAAATAACCACAAAGTGAGCTAAATGCTACTCAGTGCCAGAAGTCTCAGCCTCCAAATGCACACACTCAAGGCACTCTTCAGTATGGAGAATATTGATATCTGTGTAGGAACAGAAACCTAGTTCAAGGCTCCAGAGATCACACCAGCACTACCAGATGTTACTCATTCTATACCATCTGGCATCAAAACCTGGATCATAACACATAGGGTGGGGATATATCCATATTCATCAAGGATACCTACACTTCTCTCTACATCCTCTCTACAGGATATGTATCCATAGAATGTTGCACAGCAACATTCTTCCCACTCCACAGGGGTGGGGCCACAACAGACCCTTGGCATTCCCGTTCTATGAGCCTGATGAGTCTGACCTGCTAGACAATGGAGCCAATCATAATGGAACTCAACAATTAAGACATTGGAACCTTCACACAGTTGAGCACACCCAGTTTGGCTTCATCAAAGGCAGATCATGCCTCCTGAACTGGGTGGATTTCTTTGAGACAGTTACCCAGGCTACAGATGATTGAAAGGAGCTCCACACAGCCTACCTATACCTCACTAAGGCCTTTGACACCATTCCCCAGTCAGGTATCATAGATGAACTCACCAACCTGGGCATAAATCTATACATCACAAGATGGATTGCAAACTGACTCACAGATAGATCCCACAAATTAAGAGTTGCTGGCTACATGTCAGACTCTAAACTGGTAACAACTGGTGTCCCCCAGGGTTTAGTTCTGGGGCCCATCCTGTTTGGTATAAACTTCTCAGAACTACATGCCAACACAGGAGGGTTGTGGTTGGCTAAGTTTGCTTGGAACTGTAAAGTGTGTGCCATAATAGATTACCCAGATGACACAAATATTCTCCAGAAGGGACTCTATGAGACAGATGTGTGGTGTCAGAATCAATGCCTCAAGCTCAATGTGAAAGAATGCATAGTAATCCCCTTTGGGAAAAACAAAGTACCCACAAACTACCACATAGGTGTTACCCCCTTAAAACTGATGAGGTAATAAGGGATCTGGGGACACAAGTAGATAGTCATCTTTCCTTTGACAGCCATGTTGCCAAAGTGGTTAGGAAATCCTATGTGGTCCACCTAATCAACAAAGGGATTGCATCAAGATCAAAAGAGGTAGTGTTGGCCCTCTACTCTTAAGTAATCAGACCCATCATTAAGTACAATGCACCATTTTGGATGTACTCAACTAGGCATATCCAGCAGCTGGAGAGAACACAGAGGTACCGCACCAAGAGGATTACTGGCCTCAAACAGTTGTGTTATGCAACACAACTGGAAAAACTAAATTTGTTCTCTGTTGCATACTGCCTACTCAGAGGCAAACTCTGCCTAACATACAGAGCCATGTCCAACACATAACTGTTGAACATACTCCATCTAAGGAAAACAAAACTGAGTTACACTACACACTCCAGGGATATGAACCTCATCACAACAATGAATACAACATGCTGGAGGGATAGAGTACCATCTCAGAGACTTGTCTTACTGCGGAACAGAGTCCCAATGTACATAAGACAGAGCCACTCGCTGACACACTTCAATAGGAACCTTGATGAGTGGTTGGGAAACAGACAATTCACCCCGGGGATCACATCAGCAGCCCCACTAGATAGGGGCTTAGGGTACTAACTATTAGAACTAGGGCTTAGGAGACTAACCAATGGGGTGGTGAAAGCTGCACAACTTGCCTAGGCTAATATATGCTTTCGTGAAGATAGTCTACTACATACCTATGAACCTATGTGACAGGTACATGTCTATAGATAGTAGATGTGCACTTCATTGTACAGTCATGTTGTACAGCAGGCACATGCACCACATACACTGAAATGCTTACAGATACTGGTGGCTGTTATGTACAGTGGGTGAGATGTGCACCTTATATCTTTTGTGCAATTGGGATGTGTGCTGGGTGGGACAGTCCTGGATGGCTCCTTGTCATGGTCACCCTCTTACACACATCTCCCCCCATCCATCTTTGGCTTATTATACTGTGTTCCCCCTACATTTATAGGTACATAGGTAGGTAATAGGCTATCTGCCTGAAGGCATATATTAGTATGGCCAGAGTGTGCAGCTATCACCACACCTGGGGTTAGTTCCCTATCCCTCTCTGTAGTAGAGCTGATGAAGTGATCCATGGTGTGAAAGTTCAGTTTCACATACACTCATCAAGGCTCCTCTGGAAGAGTGTCAGGGAGGGACTCATCTTAATGTTGGTTGGGATCCTGTTCCAAAGAAGGGGAAGTCTGTGAGTTAGTAATGTATCCCTCCAACATGTTCTGTTTATTGTTGTGATGATTATATCTCTAGAGCATGTGGCACAGTGAGCTTGGGTTTACTTCAGATAGAGCATATACATCAGTTCTGCATTGGACATGGACCTGTATGTTGGGCAGAGATCACCAGAGTAGACGGTATGCAACAGAGTACAGATTGAGTTACTTCAGTCTTGTTGTATGGGTCAACTGTTTGAGGCCAGTAATCTTCTTGTTGAGGTACTTCTGTGGTCTTTCCAGCTGCTGAAGGTGTCTAGTCAGATACATCCAAGTGTGTCATGGTACTCTCTGATTGGTCTGATGACTGATGAGTAGAGGGAACCTCCTTTGACCTACATGCAAAAGCTTTGGCAATTAGTGGGGACACATAGCATGATTTTCTAACCACTTTGTGAATCTGTTTGTGAAAGTAGAGATGACTATCCACGTGTCCCCTATTATTACCTCCATATTTAAGGTGTTGGCACCAATGTGGTATCTGTATGACTGGAGCTCAAGGCCATAATTTTGACACCACATCTGTCTGACTGAGACCCTTTTTAAGGATGTCTCTGCTGTCCCAAACATCGATTATGACAACCTTTTTGCAGTAATCCACAAACTTTGCTAACCATAGCCCTCATGTGTTTGACTGTACTTCTGAAAAGTATACACCAGACAGGAGGGGTCCCAGGACTGAGCCATGGGGGACAGCAGTTGTTACCAGCTTACAGTCCAACAGGGAGACCACAATTCTTACCTTGTGGGATCTATCTGTGCCCCAGTTGGCAATCCATCAGATGACATACGAGTTAATGCACAAGTTGTTGATTTTGTGGATATACATGTGTGGGATGTTGGAAAAGGGCTTTTCAAGGTCTATGTAGGCCATGTGGAGCTCATTTCATTGATGTATGTCCTGGGTAACTGCCTTGAAAACAGTCTAGCAGGTTTAGGGACCATGATTTGCCCCTGATCAAACCAAAATGGGTAGGGTTCAGTGTTTGTAGGCTCCCAATAGCTCTGTTTATGAGTTCCATAATGATGGACTCCATGGCCTTGTAGATCAGGCTTATTAGGCTTATAAGACAATAGTTCCCATGGTCTGTTGTGCACCAACACTTGTGGATTGTGCCAAACATTGCTGTAACCCATTCAACAGTTTCATATCCTGTACAGAGAGTGAGTTTCAACAGACTGTTTAGGTGCAGGGTCTGTTTGTTTTTGAGTTCACATATGACACAGCCAGGGACACCATGTCATCCCATAGATGCCGTGTTTTTAGGTTTGGATAGAGCTGTCTAACCATTGTATATGTGATTTCTGGGTTTTCACAATCTCCAGGTATGGTAATGGGCCCTTTTGTCAGTGAGAGGGGGGTTAAATATGTATGAACCTGTCTGACAAGATGTTGGCAATGTCAGTCACGTACATGTATTCATTTACACGTTGCACTAACTCAGAACATATATGAGTTTACATTGATATTTATGACAGCTTCATGGTTCTCTATGGAATCTTTGGCAAAATTTTTGGCAGAGCTTGGCTTGGATAATGTTAGGAGTGCATATTGTTTCTTGATGATACTGATTGGAGATTTATTGATCTTCTTTGGATTTTAACTTTCTTTGAACAACTTAAGTACTTGTATTACATAGTTTGAATATGACAGGGGTCCAATATATTATATGGGTCTATTTTCATATCACTGTGTGCGCAAGGCAGGATTGGTGAATAGTGACATGTATCTGGAGTAAGAACTGCAACTGCCAGATATGTGTGGCCCACCGCTGTACTCAGACATGGCCTAAGTGTGTTAGCATGCCCAGTATGACCTTACAGTATGTTGTTGACTGAAATTTGCTAAATTTGTTTATGTGTGAGCATGCCCACTATGGGCATATATACTATATGTGTGGAAAAATCAAGTTGTTTTTTACTTCAGGGCTCAACTTTGTGTTGTACATCGACAGGAAGCACGCTGTGCCTGCAGGGCTTCCATGAGTCAATTTGCATAGATTTATCAACATTTCTACATACAGGGGGGACAGCTATTATTTGTACATTTCTGCTCTGGGGGCACACCTGATTGTAACTGTGGGTGTACATAGGATGAGGGGTACACCTTATACACATTTTCTAGGCCTGCACTGCTATGTCAGGTACTCCATTTCAGTCTGTACTGTTGCCTAGCGTACTGGCTTGAGGCATACCACTGTACTACAGGCCTTAGCTTCCAATTACACGCATATTAGTTTGTGACTTCATAGCCTACCCAACCCACATCACACTGCCTGGCCTGCTGTTATCTGTCTGCATAGGCCTGGGGGAGGTTACCTATAGGCCTCTTCAGATGGCATGATACAGCATTTGTTTGTGTTTGCGATTGTCTACAACTGTCCTGCTGGCTGTGACTGTTAGGTATGTGACCCTCCCCAACTGGTATGTGTGAGTGACTTAAGTTGTGTCTGTGCCAGTATTGAGGGTGGTGCTGCAGGGTTGCCTATGTTGGATGCACATAGTACACTGCTTATACATGTTTGTAAACAGGTAGTGTCAAGTTAGGCATCCCTTTTACCGTATGTGCGAGTCAGAGAGAGGTGTAATTTCCAGGGTGCCTACTGAGTCAGTGAATGTGCTATGCATTGCCTCTTTGCCAAGGCCAGGGCATATTGGGCACGCCTCCTTCTGCCTACTGGGGTAGGCTCAGGTTGTTCCTCCTCTGAGTCACGCTGTGCCTGTGCAGGCCTTGACAATGGTGGGGGGCTGTTTGGCCCTGCCCCATGCTGTTCCTGCTGCAGCTGTTTCCACAGGATCATATTGCATAGCATGGCACATACCATAACAATTTGGGTACCTGTAGTTGGTGAGTACTGCAAGGTTCCATCAGATGTGTCCAGGCACCAAAACTGTGACTTGAGCATCCCAAACACATGCTCTATTATGATTCATGTGTGTGCGTGTGCCTCATTATGGAGTTCTTGTTCAGGTGTGTGTGCATTTCTGATGGGTGTCATCAGCCATGGCTCCAGTGCATATCCAGCATCCCCCACTAGGTGACCATCAGGGATGTCCCCATTGGCAAATCTCTGGTACAGCTGTGTCAGATGCCAGATGTGGGAACTGTGATAGCTTCCAGGGCAGCCAGCACACACATTCATTATTATGCCCTGGGCATCGCACATGACCTGAAAGTTGATGGAGGGGAAGCCCTTGCGGTTGATGTAGACCCTACCCTGCTCACCGAATGGTGCTTTGATGTGTATGTGCATGCAGTCTATAGCACCCACTACCTCAGGGTATTCTGCTATTTGGTGGAACAGTTGCATATCGCTGACCAATGCCTCATGGGTGCTGGGGAAATATACGTGCTTACCGACATGTGCTGACATGGCATCTAGGAACTGGTGGAGTACCCTGGATGCTGATGCCTGTGAAATCCCCATCATATCACCAGTTGGTCTTTGGAAGGTACCTGTAGCTAGTACTCTTAGGCCAACACATACCTTGGTATCCACTGGGATGGGTTCCCCTCTGTTGGTTCTGTGTGTGAGGCGTGGCCGGCACAGCTCAACAATTTGCTGTAGAACGTCCCTGTCCACCCTATAGTGCCCCACTATCTCCAGCTCATGTAGCCCCTGGTAGGTTACCCTGGGTCTGTACACTCTTCTCCATCTCCTCACTGCGGGTTGCTCAGCAGCATTCACAACATCACCACCCTCAGCACCTTGCACATGTTCATTTATGATAGCAAGAGCAGCCCCTAACATTTTGTCTGACTTAAGCTTTTTAAGCTTTCCTTCTTTGTATACTGCCGTGTTGCAGAGTTCTTGAGAAAAAACAGGGGGAAATGGTATTTGCAGTGTTTAAAGTGCTAGGCTGGGCTAGTCTGCTGCCTGTGTAATTGGCTGATTCTGATATATTTCACTGGGCAGCTCTGCTAGTTCTCCTTGGTTAACTTCCTACTACTTCTTTTCCTTCCTTTTGCCTTTCTGTTTCTGCACAGGGGGAGCGCCGCGCAAAGAGGGCAAATGCGCAAAAACGTGTGCACACACTGTGTGCATGTTTGCAAGGAGTTTCCTATCTTATAACAGTGTGCACCTTGGGTTTGAGGTTCTCAAATAGGACAACTGTAGACACGTCTCTTTGCAATCCTGAGCAACGCAGAGCAAACATGAGCCACTGTGCTCCAATTAGCTTACACACACCCTCATGATGTCACCTATATTCTAGTCTTACACTCACCTACTCCAAATCTTACACTCTTGGGACATGCCTCACATGCTGGGGAAAATTGGGATTCACTATCCTTATCATCATTTGCATAGGATTGCCTAGTAAGGCATGGTTATATCTCTCACACTGAGCTTTCCCCCCTTAGCAATCACTAGTCAGTAGCCATGTTGTCTTTAGCCTGCCATTCACCTGCATGGCAGAATAAGCTTTTTAGTGAAAATGCCTATTTTTGGCTTTTTTTAAATGATTTTCTTGTTTTTTTAAGCGCCGCACATTTGCGCGGTGCTGCGCTATGCTTAAACATTGGAGATCGGGGAAAAAATAAAGTTAAATTTTTTGTTTTTAAACATTTTGCACTGCCAATGACCTTATATTTGGCCATTGGCATGCTTCCTCAACTGTATGCATCCTTTATTTGGAGCTGTCATAGCTCCGTTTAGCTATTTGCAGAAATGTACTCCATTACCAACGGAGTACATTTCTGCAGGTAACACTAATCTTCCACAGACAGGTTAGTGTTTGCTGGATCTCAAATTTACCTAATTTGCATGGATTTCATCAGCAAATTAGGTAATTTGCATACCGTGATGCTGTCCATGCAAGACTAGCTTTAGCAGCTCTCGTGCACGCCCCTACAGGCTGTTCCTGGATCACACGGCAGACATCTTGCCCGTGTGATGTCATACACTACTCTAACACTCCGTGCAAGCTTTTGAGAATCCAGGGGAATAAAAAAACTATTTACAATATTTACATTCATCCATGATAAACAATCATTTATCCATGAGAAGTTATCAATATTTGTTTAAAGTTTTCCAATTTTTAACATGCTATTTTTATGAGTAATATTATGAGTTCTATAACAAATGGTTTGCAGTTCTTTTTTACAAACAACTTTTGTTAAATTAATAAATTCTTTAAACATCAAATCTTGTTTAATTTTCCACTTCAAAGTAATAACTTATCTGGCAATTGCAAGAATTGACCAGAGTAACTGAATCTGAGATTTAGGTATTCCATTAGGTATAGGAACATTGAATAGGATTAGTGAATTAGAAATATGACAATTATCAGACCATAAATCCTTTAAAAAATATCTGAAGTCTTTCCAGTAAGTATTGAAAAACATTTCTACATTCAATGAACATGTGAACCCAGTTGGCCTCTAGCAATTCATCACATTTCCAAAATGTACTTTCACTGTTTTTGAGTATAGGATTTATTTTATGTGAAGTATAGAAACTCCTATTCATAAATTTCCATGTATACAATCTCAAATATAATGAAGAAGTGGTACCATACATAGATTTCAATAACAGTTCTTTGGATTCATCATATATTTGTTCTCCATTAATCTTTACATAGTAATTCCAAAAATCTGAGTCAAACTTTTAGAGTGTCTTCTCTTAGTATCTTATAGAGGGTCTATATTAGAACACCGAACATTCAAAATGTCGAGTGTTCTAATATTGAACCCTAGCAATCGAAAATTTAAAACATTGAACATTCAGTACAGCAATTTTTTTCCTAGGGAAAAAATTTGCTGTTCCAAAACACATACACACAACACAAGCACACCAAACAAACAGCAATCCACACACATACACCTAAACTCTTACACCTAACCCTACACAAAACTATACATACACCACTAACTATCCACTTACCTTAACCCAAACCCTAACCCTAAGGTCCATTACTATCACCCACTCACCTCACCCGCGCCCTAACCCTAACTCATCTACCCAGCCCTAACCCTCACGTCCACACAATCACACACTTACCTGACCTGCGCCCTAACCCTAACTCACCTAACCTGCCCTAACCCTCATGTCCACACAATCACACACTTACCTGAACTCGACCCGTAACTTTCCACCAGAGTGCTGAAAATACTGAAGCAACAGAAATGGACAACCGAATTCTTTCCCTAGGAAAAAATTTGGTTTTCTGTTTCTTCGATATTTTCAGCATTTGCTGAAAACGGAACGATATTAGAACACTCGACATTTTGAATGTTCGGTGTTCTAATATAGACCCTCTTATAGATAGGTAAGATACTTTCTTTTCAAGTCACCTAATAAAAAGCTGGATCAAACTAGGTATAGATTCAGTCCCTAGGTTGATTGATACTCTCATTTTGTTTTATATAAACTGCCATAATGAGTGTATAAACAACCAACTGTCTTGACTATTATCAAAACTACATAGAAGAGAGTTTAGTGGTTTAATACTCTTATTTTCAATAAACTGATGCCAGAATATCAAGTTATTTTCCTTTAATATTTGTATCGCATTGATGTTGAAAGAGTCTAGGCAATCAGGGGAGTATGCTACAGGGAATATAAGAAATAGGAATTATTTAATGTTGTAATTACAATCAATGATATTTTTAAAGTTATTAAATATTTGATTAATGCCATAAGAAAAATGATCAAACTTCTTATTAAATAAACAAAATTCATGTAAAAACCAATGAACTCTATACTTATTCCATATTGTTCCTTAAACTGATTTTCTATAGTTCTGACATCAGTTATATGAACCTCATGTATTATTTTCCAGCCAGATATATAGGTAGGTGAGATCTAATGTAATATTACATTAATTATAAATTATTTGGAATAAAGGGCTGAGCTAGGGAATGCTATCCCATTACTGTTCCAAGCTCTAATGTGCCATTTATATGCAATCCTAGGTTTTAAGAGGAACCACAAAAATTTAAGTAGCAGGGAGTCTAATTTTTTAAATACGTTTTTGGGAGGGGATAGTATCAAAGACTGTATATAAAACAAAATTTTAGGTAAAATTTGCATTTTAATTAAAGAGAGCCTATCCTCCTTTGTGAAGAATATTTTATTCCATCTTTTGATTTATTCACAAATGGAGGTTATTAAATTATTGTAGTTTAGTTTAACAGACTCTTTCCATGTACTCTTTATACTGACACCCACATATTGTAATATAAAATTCTCCCAATTAAACAGGCTATTCTCTCTTAGGTTTTTGTTGATCTTTTTGTTAATTAGTAATGTTTTGGATTTATTATGATTAAATTTAAGCCCCGAAATTCTTTCAAACTTGCTTAAGGTATTTATAACATCATACAAAGAACCATCAACATCACCCAATGTTAACAACATATCATCAGCAAATAATTGTATCTTAGCACAATAGCCCTTATTAACTTGAAAGTCTTTTATATTTTGCTTGTTTCTGATTTATGTATCAAAAGGTTCCATTGAAAGAGCAAACAATAATGGTGACAAAGGACAACCTTATCTAGTTCCCTTGAGGATTTCTAGTGGTGAGGATAGACATGATCCGATTTTCACATAAGCTTGTGCCCCACTATAAATTTTCATTAATGAGTTGACAAAATCTGAGGAGAATTAAGAACCAATCAAAGTTCTTGTAGATAAGACAAACTAATAGAATCAAAAGCCTTTTCTATATCTAGGCTGATAATAGTTAGTTGTTTTTTTTTTTTTGTATTTGCATGCTATGTCTATTAATGATAGTAATTTAATAATGTTATCTTGCACTTTTCTAAGAAGAATGAACTCTCTGATCATTATGCATTATATTAGGTAATATTTTCTTTATCCTATTAGCTAATATTGTCATGAACATTTTATAATCAGTGTTTAAAAACTTAACTAAGCCATCCATACACCACCTCTCCAACACCAAAAGACACACAAATTATCCATCTCTGCTTAGAATATAGTATAAAAACAAAAATGAAAAGCATTAGTAAAGCAACTAAAGAAATCTGAGTCCATGAAATATACATTAAAATGAGAGTGTCCAATATAACTGAAGTAATACGAATATATCACATACAATAATAGCACCTCTGATAAGTAGATATGGCAGAAATACAGATCAGATCAAAGTATGTATAAAATATTAGAAGCTGAAGATTAAGAAGATTGTTAATATTTCCAAGACTTTTCAAGCAGAATCAGATGTTTTAACCATTTTGTCACTCATCTATCTAACATTTTTCATGTAAAGATCTGTTTATATATATATATATATATATATATATATAAATAAAACACTAATTACAAAAAAGCCTCACAACCCTCTGTTTAGTTACTAAAGGTTTAGTTATGTAACATAAGTCCGATGTTAATATGCATAATGAGTTTTCTAATGCAGCTCCTAGTTCAGTGGATTGAATCTGCAGAATGTATGCATCTATAAAAGAACACAGGTATTTTAAAAGGAGCTAAACACTTTTATCAGAATTAATTATTTTCCATTTAAAGTGTCAGGCTAACAGAATTTCAAGAGAAAAGAATTCTAAATAGGTTCATAGGTTGGTACTAGGCTATCAGCCCTAGGGCCTATACAAGCCTAGCCATAACAGATCTATTTACTTCCCTGGACTCCTGACTAGCAGGGTGACTGACATGATCACCAGGGTGAATTTCCTTTCTCCCATCCAATCGTCAAAGTTCCTTTTAAAGAGGGCCAAAGATGCACTCTGCTTGACATGTATGGTCAATCTATTCCAGAGTCTGGGGAGTCTCTGCGTCAGGAAGCTATCCCTCCAGCATGTTTTGTTTATTGTGATGACAAGGTTTAGATCCCTGGAGCGTTTGGCTCTGAGGGATTGGGATTTCTTTAAGTGTAGCATGTCCAACAGCTCTGGGTTTGACATGGCCTTGTATGTTAAGCAGAGATCGCCTCTGAGTAGACGATATGCGACAGAGTATAGCTGGAGATTTTTAAGGTGGTCAGCGTAGGGCATCTGCTTTAGGCCTGTGATTCTTTTAGTGAGGTATTTCTGCGGCCTTTCCAGTTGTTGCAGATGTCTTGAGAGGTACATACCAAATGGGAAATTGTATTCTATATTGGGTCTAATGAGGGATGAGTACAGTGGGACAATGACCTCCTTTTTTCTGGATGAAAAGCCCTTAGTGATGAGGTGTGCCACATAGAAGGATTTCCTGACTGCTGTGGTGATGTGGTTATCGAAGGTGAGACCACTGTCCACATGTGTCCCTAAGTCTCTTATTACACTTTCGGTGTTTAGTGTACTGCCACCTATATGGTAATTCATGGATACATGTTTTTCCCCAAAGGGGATAACTATACATTTCTTGGCATTGAGTGTGAGCCCTTGGCTCTGGCACCAAGCATCTGTTTCTGTAAGGCCCTTTTGTAGAGCATCCACATCATTTGGGGATTCAATAATGGCTCCCAGTTTGCAGTCATCTGCGAACTTTGTTAGCCAGAGTCCCTTAGTGTTGGCCTACAGTTTACAGGTTCACAGGTTCACAGATTAGTACTAAGCTAACTGCCCTTGCTAGCCATTTTAAGCCTAGCCAGTTATCCCTTGTGAGACTCAAACCCTGCACCTTGTGTTTGTAAGGCAAACACCTTAACCATTAGGCCACCCTCCTAACCCCTTTTGGTGCCACATAGAAGGATTTCCTGACTGTTGTGGTGATGTGCTACTTCAGAGAAGTAGATGCCAAACAAGAGCTGTCCTAGGACTGAACCCTGAGGTACTCCACTTGTCACTTGTCTGGAGCTGGATTTGGAGTCGGCTACTTTTACAGTGTGGGTACTATCAGTAAGCCAGTTATCAACCCACTGGGTGACATAGGGATTAATGCTCAGCTTAGTAAGTTTATCTATGATTCCAGAGTGGGAAATAGTGTCAATGGCCTTGGCAAGGTCTAGATAGGCTGTGTGGACCACCTTACCCTTGTCCATGGCTCTGGAGACTGATTTGAAGAAGTCAATCAGGTTCAGGAGACAAGATTGGCCCTTCACAAACCCAAACTGCATGAGGTCCAATGTTTGAAGGTTGCTAATGTCTTTGTTTATAAGTTCCATGATAATACGCTCCATGGCTTTGCAGATAAGGCTTGTCAGACTGATGGAACGGTAGTTTCCGGGATCCAAGGTGGATCCCCCCTTGTGGAGTGGGATAACTGTAGCTCTGCGCCACTCAGTGGGCACGAAACCTGAGGTGAGGCTATGATTAAACATGACACTTAGGTGAGGTGCCAGTTCATATTGTAGTTCATGTAGTACACAGCCCGGGATGTCATCTGGTCCCATGGATGCTGTATTCTTAACTTTGGAGAGTGCGTTTTTTACCTGTGTGGCCATTATTACCGGAATTTGACAGTCTTCCAGTATTGAGATGGGCCATTTAGGGGGTGAGAGGGGAGTGAAGTTGGCATTGAATCAATCTGCCAGGATATTGGCAATATCCTTGGGATCAGTATAATTAATGCCATTCTGTTTTAGCTCAGAGCAGATCTGAGCATTGCCATTTAGATTTTTGACATAGTTATAGAATGCCATGTGGTTGTCTTTGGAATCTTTGGCAATTTTATTTTCATAACTAGCTTTGGAGGATTTTATGAGGGATCTCAGTTTCTTACTGAGGCTGGTAAGGGAGTTTTTTGCATCCTGGGATTTTCCCCTTTTCTACAACAGTTTCTTCCTTTTCTTGTAAAGTTTGTTTATGGCAGGGGACCACCAGATTGGCTTCCTTTTTTTGGATGAGAGCATCTTGGTTCTATTTGGGATGGCGCGATTCATGCATGAGTGGATGTGCCCATACAGTGCCTTAGTGTAGGATTCAGCAGTTGAACTTTCAGTTCCCGTCTGCAATGGTGTCATGAAGTTTGTCACTTCTGACTTGAGTGGCATGAAGTTGGCTTTGGAGAAGTTTTTTATTGAGGTTTCCTTACTGAGGGGTTGGGTGGGATGTGGATGCTAAGGGTGATTAGCTTATGGTCAGACCTGACTAACGAGGGGGTGACCATAGATGTGGAGCATCGATTTCCCATGTTGGTAATGACCAGGTCTAGGATATTGGAGCCCCTGGTGGGACTATGGATTAGCTGATCCAGGGGGTTGGAATTTATGAATTCCAAGAACCGCTGGGCAAAGGTGTTGGTACATGAGTAGTTTTCCCAGTTAATGGCAGGGTAGTTAAAATCACCCAGTATTAGGGTGTTTGGCTCTTTCTTAATATTTTCCAGTATGTTTAGAAAGGTGTAGTGAGAATCTTGGGGTATGGTGGGGGATCTGTAGCAAGCTACAATTTGGATTGCAGTTAGTTGTACCTGGAGAATTTCAGACGCATTGTGTTGGGCAACTAGCCTGGTGGTGTGAATATCCTTGGTGAATATTGACACTCCTCCACCTTTAGTGTTTCGGTCCTGGTTTGGTGGCTGAAAAGTGTGGTAAGAGTTGTAGCCTGGTATTGCAGGGGTACTCTCTGGAGCCTTGAACCAGGTCTCAGTTACTGCACAATTATCTATGTTCTCCATTTTTAGGAGTGCCTCGAGAGAGTGCATTTTGAGGTTTAGACTTTAAATACAGCCATTTAACAAGTTCAAAATGTTAAATTATGTCGATCGCTGTTGTTTCCTCAAGCTGCAGCTTCATAAACTTGTTAAAAAGTGCCTAAAGAGGCTTATGCACAGCAGAGGTTGCCTCTAGTGAAGAAAAAAAGCGTTTTTGGTGGGAAATCAAATCGTGAAGCTTTTAGAGTTTACAAAAAGCAAAAAAAAAAAACACCCAAGCTGCCTTGTTAGTGCATGTCATGAATCTCCACAATACGCATTGCCCAACACAATGCATCTGAAATTCTCCAGGTACAACTAACTGCAATCCAAATTGTAGCTTGCTACAGATCCCCTCATCGTCCCCTGTACTCATCACTCATTAGACCTATGATTGAGTACAATGCCCCATTCGGAATGTATCTGACCAGACACCTGCTACAGATTGAAAGGCCCCAAAAGTTCCTCACCAAAAGGATAAAGGGTCTCAAAAATATGTC
Organism: Protopterus annectens; assembly: GCF_019279795.1. Classification (NCBI taxonomy): domain Eukaryota; kingdom Metazoa; phylum Chordata; order Ceratodontiformes; family Protopteridae; genus Protopterus; species Protopterus annectens. The sequence continues at coordinate 80,910,065 of NC_056735.1, forward strand.
TTATGCTGCCCGACTGAAAGAACTCCAGCTCTATTCAGTCTCATACCGCTTGCTCAGAGGTGACCTGTGCCTGACATATAAGGCCATGTCAAACCCAGATTTGATGAATATGCTTCACCTCAAAAATCTAGATCCCTCAGAACCACAAGGCGGGAGACTTAAACCTTGACACGGTTATAAATAGAACGTGCTGGAGGGACAGATTCATCACCCAGAGACTCCCTATGCTGTGGAACAAAATCCCGGTACATGTGAGGCAGAGCACCTCTCTGGCCTTGTTCAAGAGGAATCTTGACCAATGGATGGGAGATTGCAGATATACCCCAGGGATTACTTCAGTGTCACTGCTTGACAGAGGCACAGCAAAATGATAGGCATAGTTTTTATTCAAACTAAAGGGGTGGCGAAAGCCACATAACTATGGGCTAGGCTTATAAATGCCCTTGGGCAGATAGCCTAGTATGAACCTATGAACCTATGAACCTATGAACAATAAGAACAGTCACACAGACCACTAGTTTCCTCACAAAACATCAACATCATGAAACAATTAAGCCTTTCATATAAAAAGAGCTATTTAGAAGTAACAACAGCTGCCTCAAATCAGAAATCATTTTATAACATGTTAATCATATACCCACCAATTAACCAGACCAGATGAATATATATATATATATATATATATATATATATATATATATATATATATATATATATATATATATATATATATATAAACTTATATTTAGCTATCTATAAAACAGCATTAATGTACTGTATTAATGTTTATATGTGTCTAAACAAATAGTTTAAAACATCTAGTTAGAAACTCCTAGTGCCTAAGGACTCAGTCCACCCCACCTGTCCTTACCTTGACCGGTTCAATCTGTGATGAAATGAAACTATCATCCTGAAAACTAAAAGAAAAGCACTCCTGCAAAGTTATTGAAGTATATATAAACTTTACATTTTAAAGATAGGTGTAAATATTAATCTTATATATGTTTATATATATTCATATGCTTATATGTTTATGTATGTATTTATATATTTATATATATATTTTTTTGTTTATAGTAGTATTATTTTAGTAATTGATAAAATGTTTCTATTTTGTATGTTTAACAAAGTAAAAAGGGAAAGTATTGCTTTAAAAGTCTTATCTGTGATGCAGTGAAGTACTTAACTGATTTAGCTACTTTACTGGCAGATGTATCACAGACCCTGGAAATCCTTGTAGCTTGGTATAGCCAATCAAAAGCCTGATTTCCCACCCCATGATGTGAGTTTACTTCTAGGGCTGCTTCGGCTACCATTTTCAAACCTCTAGTGCCTAAGGACCCAGCCGGCATTTTTTCTACACAAAAGGTATGCTTAGGGTTGCCAGATTTCCTTGTAGCTAAAACCGGACTAAGGTCACGCCCCTCGCATCACCCATAACCCCACCCATTCCCACCCACTCTCCCACCAATGCCACGCCCATTTTTGTGACATCACTGTGACATCAGCTGATGGGAACGCCCTCTTTTTCTGTTCTGGATGCCTGCTTTCAGCCGATTTACTATGCTTTTCTGTAAAAAAAGCATAGCAAATCAGCCAATTGTAACAAACACTGATAGTCTGTTTCTTTTCACAATAGACTGTATTCCTTACCAGAACATGCGTATTTAGTAACGGACGGAGAATCTGTGTATAAGCTTATTTTTATTTAGTAAGGAAGTTGTAAACTGTGAAACAAAAGTCATCTCAAGGAGCATACATACCTCAAGAGCTATTGAGAACACTGTCCATTTTTTTTACTTCAAATTAATTTGGTTGCTGCATTGTTATTAGGATTTTATATTCTACCACACTTAAAATGACAGATAACAAAGCTGGTTGATCAGGGTGGAACCCATTTAAGGTGTGCCTTTTGAAGTCTCTTGAGTGTATCATTGTGCCTCAGATATTTGAGAACGCCTGCTGGATTAGAAAGGTGCATTCTTTATATTAGCTTGCTAAAACTTTGAGGAAAAAAAGTTCTGAAGAAGGAAGCATGGCTGCAAATCCTGCAACCCAAAATATATACAGCAATGCATCTCCGTTGCCATCTGGACCTAAAGTTATTACGTCTTTCCCAGATGTTCTTATGTTGCCAGAACTTGTAAGTAGAACACCACAAATGCAGTGAAGTGATGTAATATTATTCATGTATATGTCTGTAATACATTGAACAATGTCCGTTTTATTGTTGCTGCTTCTACTGTAATTTGTGAATATATCATTACTTTATAGCAGTTTATTTGTGGGATGACTCTGATAGAGGCAGAAGTTTTGTCTGTGGAGAAATTAGATCACACATCTGTTAGGGAAAAATAAAGAAAACGGTTGTAATATAAACGTTGTAAATCTGACATAACACAAATGTTTAATTAGTTTCTTGGGGTAAGAAAATTCTGTAGTTCTTTGAAATGTAATTCAATATAACGTAAATACAATGCAATGCAAACTGAATGTTTGTCTGACCAGGGCAAATAGCACGATTTAAATTTTTTAATTGCCTATTTCGTGTTAAGTACTATAGCACTATATGGAAAGTAAGATGTTAAGTTCTACTTACTACTAACATGTTTTAGTGGTCGCTGGAAATTTATATTTATAAAGTAAAATTGCTATCCCACCTTTTTTATTGAGTTTACATGGACTCGGTACATACCCAGTCCTGATAGTTGTGTTTGACTAATTCAGGTTTGTTTTCTGTGTAACAATTTTGGCTATTTGTACTATATTTAATCTCTAGAGTCATAAGGCATTTGTGACTTTAAAGTGATTGCTTATGTTTTGGTAAATGACCTGAGCACAGTAAGTGGGCAAAGTGTAATGGGTGTGTCTACATCAGCCCCCTACTGGGCAGACTTAGAAAATGTAAGTGAGAAACTGATTTTTCACGTCCCAGGAGCATACATGGATTTATTCACAATCATGCAGCATCGAATCAATGCATGTACTTCTCTTTACAGCGGGCCAGGATCACTTGTCATTTGGTACTATAATATCGACACAACGGACATTTGAAAACGCGCACTATGTATGATGAATAGTTTTCAATTTTACTTTTCTAGTGATCCCTCAGAATTGACTGGTGGAATAAACTATTTATAATAAGTTATTCTAGTTTGGCTTCGTTGGGTTCAGGATGTATATTCGAAGACCCTAAATGCGATCTTTGGAATAGAAATTATATTTGTACATGGAAATTAGTTAACGTCAATTTTCTGGTTTGTGTCATAACGTGCCTTTGAAAAGAGTAATACGCAGCACAAAGTACGTTGTGGGTTATGGTATTGCTTGCTGATTAGACAATATCCTAGTAGTTACTGACTTTGCCTTTTGCTAGCCTAGCCTGGAGTAGTCAACTTAAAGGGAAAAGAAGAGAGAACACGGGCAGCGGCAGTAATTTGCACTGTGTGTGTCTGCTGCTAACTGAATTTGCGTTATGTTTCAGTTTTATTTACTTTTCAGTCCTCCTTGACTCGGATGACTCCTGACTGTACAAAAACCGGACTTCATCAGTCCGGTTTTGATGATTTTTTTTCACCGGACATTTTCATTGAAAACCGGATAGTCCGGTCAAAAACCGGACAGCTGGCAACCCTAGGTATGCTAAAACTGGAGTTTTTTGTGCTTTTCACTGATTATGTGGTAAAAAAACAAATAAAAAGGCTAAGTGGCATGCATAGCAATGATTTTCTAATTCGCCAAATCAGTAGAGTGTTTAGAAAAACAAGTGGAATTACCTGTAACGTTTGCTATCCAGGACTGATTTTCTAAGCATATTTATTGACTGTGAGGGGTAATTTTAACATTATAAGCTTGGTGACATAGGTTGCTGTGATATACTATTATACTGGTTCAAGAATCATGAACAGAAGTGTTTCCTAGCATTTTGCAAGTGGATTTAGTTGTACTGCCTTAATGTTGTTGCTACTGATAGCATAAAACCACATAGGAAAAACTGTATAAAATTCACTGAAATTGCCTGAGCCGTAAACTATTGCCCTGACTGATAGCTGCAATTGAATATAGAGAAATGCAGAAGCTGTGGCACTACTAATATTAATTAATGCCCTGCCTGAATGTATAATACTGTTTGCATGCTGTTATGTTAGCTATGTTCTATATAGAATCCATGCACTGACTCTATGTACCTTAACAGGTCTTTCCACCCCACCTGTCCTTACCTCAAATGGCTCAATCTGTGCTGAAAAGAAACTATCAGCCTGAAAACAAATATAAAAGTATTCCTGCATTATCCCTTGCTAAAGAAAAGGACTGCAAGGTCTATATCTTAAGTGTAACTATTGTGCTAATAGATTTCTTGGCTGAACTGGGTCTATGTCTAGCCTAGGGTCCATAGTAAATGATATCTTAACAGTCTTAGACTCCCTAGTCAGGCTGCTGTAATAAATAATAAATTAAGCATTGTACAGCTTAAACACCCTATATAACAAGTTCCCCCTGCTTACTTCATCTCACAGTTGCTAAAGAAATAACCAAATATCTGTACAAAATCAGGTTAAAAGCTTGCTTACTCCCAACAGTCAGTAAAATTGTCTGGCTAAACTACAAACTTTGTTTAATACAATATTGAGTAAAACACAGCTCACTTTATAAAGAACTGAGTAAAAACACTGTAAAGTTGTATTCTTTAAGCCTGCATACTCACAGACCCGGGCATTAATGTACTGTATTAATGTTTATATGTGTCTAAACAAAGGGTTTAAAACATCTAGTTAGAAACCCCTAGTGCCTAAGGAATCAGTGCACCCCACCTGTCCTTACCTCGACAGTATAACCCTGCTCCACTCGCCCTCACTTTGCTTGGGCTCGCTCTGCGGGCCACCCTGCCACCAAATTCTACCCGCCCCCACCAGTGCTAAATTTAAGCCCAATAAACCACTCCCCCTCCTACAACCTGTCATAGATAACCCACACCTCCATACACCACCCCTTCCTGCCAACAACCCTCTTAATTCTCCAACCACATTCCTTACCAAGTACCACTATCAAGACGAGACCAATTATGTTCCTCTCAGTTATATTGCCTGGGCTATATCTCCCCTCACCATCTATGAAAACCAGTCCTATCTTGACTTTCACCACCCCATATCTCATACCATCTCTGCTCCCACCTTGAGTGAATCAGACCAACCCCTGGCTCACTACAAACCTGTCCTCTCCATTTTTAACAACCACCAACTAACCAGACCACGGACCATCTCCCCCAAAGCTAGATAAGTAAAGTGCTGAAACTAATAATCACTGTACAATTTACTCTGATGACGGATGGAGACATCCACTGTAACCCTGGACCCACCCTTCCCACAAGCTCCCAGCCCACTACCACCTTCAACATATGGCCAAATGCAAGGTCCCCTAACACTCTCCTGACCTGTCACCTAAACATCAGGAGTATTAACAACAAGGTCAATAATCTTCATGCCCTTCTAGCCACCTACTCACCTGATGTGCTATCTCTTACAGAAACCTGGCTAAAACCAGGAACTAAAAATGATGAGGTTATCCCACCAGGGTACAACATACTTAGACTAGACCGAAACACCAGGAACTGAAAACGATGAGGTTATCCCACCAGGGTATAACATACTTAGAGTAGACTGAAACACCAGGAAAGGTGGAGGAGTAGCAGTTCTGTTTAATAACACAATAGATGTCACACTAGCCCCACAACAACCCCCTTGTTCAATAATGCAAAAGCTCTAGTTAGCAAACTACAGCTTAACAAAAGTAAATCATATTTATTGTTTGCATTTATATCCCCCCTGGCAACAATGCAAATACCCTAGAAGACTTCCTCCAATGGCTTTCCAACACATACCCCAGTGAAACTATGGTGTTAGGAGATGTTAATATTGACTGAAACAATTGTTCCTCTGAATCTCCCACCACCCATATAAACCTTCATGGCTAGACCCAACTTGTATCCTCACCCACCAGAATAAATAAATCCAACTACAAAGGCAGTATCCTGGACTGGATTCTTATCAACAATCACCCAGACCTGTATAACACGGGTACCCTCCCAGACAATATAAGTGACCACCTACTCACTTACATCATTAAGCATAAAGTAGATAACCACCACCAAGTTCTATATAAATCCATCAGAAACAACAAGAACTTTAACTCCACTGACTTTCAGAATGAATTTAGAGCATGAAATTGAGCCATACTTAAAGAACTTCCACTAGATGATGCTGTAGACTATTTTAATTCTAAATTCCTCTACATTCTAGATTCCCACGCTTCTATCTGCACCTTAAAAGCCAAAACTAAGACCACCTCCTGGCTCTGTAAAGTAACCAAAACCAAAATCATAGTAAGAAAAAAAGCATGGGACAATTGGCACACCTCCAAAGACCCACTTGACCGTATTAAATTCAGACAACTAAGAAATGATACCAAGAAAGCCACGTTGTCTGAATTTAATATGGTCAAGTGGGTCAGACAGCTAAGGAATGATACCAAGAAAGCCACGTTGTTAGACAAAAAAAACAAACTTCTATTGACAACTTCAGCAAAAACACCAGAACAAACCTCAAAAAATTTGGGCAGGCATAAACAAACTGCTCCACCCTGGCCAAACCTCTACCCCCACCCTCTCAACGTGTGACCTTAAAACTCCAGAGGAAACTGCTGATATCATTAACAATTTTTTTACCAAAAACGTCCAATCACTAGCTAGCTAACTACCCCACACCAGCTCCTTTCAAAACTCCTCCGCAACCACTACCTTGCTCCCTTTCGCCTTCCAACCTGTATCTACATCAACCATCTGATCTCTAATTAACAAACTAAAGCCCACTACCCTGGCAGCTGATCTCCTCCCACCAGAATATATACAAAAAGGGACAGATGGCATTGAATACCCTGTTTCAATTATAATAAACCACACCTTGACTGAAGCAACTATTCCCCCTCTCTCTGAAAAGTTTCCTATGTCATTCCCTTCATAAAGGAGGAATTTTTTAGACCTCTCAAACTTCTGACCAATAGCCATACTATCACCACTGGCCAAAATTAAGGAAACGTGCATCCACAACCAGTTAATGCACTATCTCACCCAAAATAAACTACTGGCCAACTCTCAGCATGGTTTTAGGCCACACCACATCAGCCCACCTACCCTTCTCTAACTCTATCAACACCAATCGAAACAATAACAAACTTACCTCAGCTCTCTTTATAGATCTCTCTAAGGCTTTTGATATGGTCAATCACCAACTGCTTCTCCGTTTCCTGAGGGAACTGTCACTGAATAATAGCTTTATTAAATGGTTCCACTCTTACCTGTCTGATGGACAACAAGCAGTTTTATGACAGAATACCCTATCCACACGTCTACCCATTACTCAAGGAGTCCCCCAAGGCTCCATACTAGGACCAATACTCTTCTCAGTCTTTATCAATGACCTACCCACCATCACTCCCAAGGCCACCTGCATTCAATACGTGGACAACTCTACTTTAACATGTACCACCTCCTCCTCAACTGAGCTTATGACCCTAACACAGAATATTTTTAATGATGTAGAAAAATGGTTTGAAAACCATCAGCTTCTATTAAACCCCAAATAAACTAAACTGCTCATCTTTTCCCCCACCTGCAAATCCTCCTCTCCATTCTTTACTTTAAGTTCCAACAATAGCACAATTATATCCCCAGATACTCACACAAAACTCCTGGGCGTCACAGTCGATAATACCCTAAAATATGATATCCATGTCAATCAAGCCATCAAATCTGTCAACAAAAAACTGGGCTCCCTATACAGGATCAAACCCTTCCTCACACCTTTTTGCAAGAACCACTATTGCTCAGTCCCACCTACTATCTACCCTCCTCTATGCCTCCCCCCTCCTCACTAACCTGAACCAAGCTACCCTTACCAAACTTACTAGTTGTTACAACCATATTGCTAGATTTGCTACAGGTGCTACCTCTAGGACCCACCATTGTATCAACTTAACTCAACTAGTATGGCTGGAGTGACCCAGTCTTCTCCGATACAACCAACTTATAATAAGTCACAAAATACTATATCAACTCCAAAAACACCAGTACTAAATAAGATCATCAAACCATACAGCATCCTGAGGTCACTATGCACTGCTGACAAACTGCTGGTACAAACAACTAAGAGCATAAATGGGGCTGGGGACTTTCTATACACCAACTCAGTAGGCAAAACTTGGAATATGCTACCCGGTGAACTTACTCACCAATCCTCCTTAACCCAGTTCAAAAAAAGCCTCAAACTACACTTCCAACAGCATTGGCAGTGTCCCTGCTTAAACCCCGACTAATCACCACCTGTTGTTCCTGCAAACACTCCCTAAGCATTTCAGTCTTATACTCTAATAAGTGTATGAATTCTTGAAGGGACTTAGCCCATAACTGCATGTATTATTGTCTGAAATTGAAGCCGCATGATTTTGATGTTGTCTACTGTTTTATCTAAGTTTGTAACCCTACTGAAAACTGCATATCATACTTATCTCTAAATGTTGCTATTAAGAATTTTGGGAGAAACAGACAAATGTAGGTTTTGTAAAATAGAATTGCTGCCGGTTGTGATATACTACATATACTAATGACAAAAAGACTGTATGGTGAAAGGCACAATAATGTGGCAGGACTGTTGCATTGGGGATTGTGCAAACATTATAATATTGAAGTAGCTGAAAAACATTGGAAGTATGAACGGCAAAGCATTATAGAAAATGATGAAGTCTATACCACATGGGATCACCCACTGCCAACAGTTCAAAAACTAGATGAACAAAGAAAAAAACAGATATAGTAGTCACTGAAAAGAAGACAAAAGTAGCATTGATCATTGAAATTACTACACCCAATGTCTACAGTGTCTTATATACAGAGACACAAAGTCATAAAATACCAGGATTTGCAGGAAGAAATGAGGGCAATGTGGAAGGATACCCAGACACCTCTAGTATTAGTAGGAGCAATAGGTTTTATAGAAAATAATTTTCAATCATACTTGGATATGTTACTGATACATGTAACTCTGTATGACTTGCAGAAGGAGTCATTACTGGGCACATTGCGGGTGCTGTGAAGGGCACTTCTGTCTAACATCAAAGATTAAAACAGTACTAATTTCATGAACTTTAATCATCCTTTGACTAAGGAATGGGGTCCATTCCCATCATTGTATTAGAAACTCAAAAGACGTGGAGAAATTAAAAAAAAAAGTAGGATGACATTGTGTAATGTATTCACTGTGTGTGAATGTGAGATGAATAGTGCATGCAGTAACAGTAACAGCTGGCAATCATGTAATATGTAACATATGATAGTCACTAGTATTTGAAAGATTACAGTTACTTGATGGTTCAACAGAGTGTGACAGGTAGAACTATCACTGGAAAGTGGGGTTAGAAGGGACAATGCATGCAATATGCCATGCAGATAGAACAATGCACATACATGGATGACAGGAATATGACAATAAACATAACAATACAGGGGACAAAGGCACAAGTGTGATGTCTAATATGACATATTGCATAATGTAGGCACAACCACAAGCAGGGCAGAAATCAGCACCATGAGTGTGCTGACACTTGTTAGTGGTAACATGGGCTGGAGAGCACTGCAGCTTGAATCTATAGCATATGAGGTATCTAACAGTGGTAGACATTTTCACTATTACTAACACTATAGCAAAACACAATTCTGCAAGTATAAACATATAATATGATTAGTATATATATTCTCTTTCATTTACCTATGAAAAGTGACCTTATCTCTAAAGCAACTGAAAAGTATAAACAAAACTGAAAATGTCTGTGAAGGTTGCCAACCTAGCTAGATAGAATTTTGTAGATAATTCTGTGTCATTGTAAATATTAATATAATCCACATGCTTGTTTTCACAAATGTAAGAAAACTAAATGTAAGAAAACTGTTTTATATGCTGAATTTCAAAAATGTAGCTACAGTGTGCCCTGCTGGAAGAAAGCTGTGAATTACAACTGTGTTTGATCTCAAGCTCGGAGACAGGATGTCTGGGCTAGCAAATTCTATTGTTTTAATTTAAGAGATAATTACTAAGGTTTTACATGCAAAAGTGTATTTTATTGTTCAGGCTTACTGGCTAGGTGCAGCTTACAAAAACGTAACTTTTGAGTTTCTATTAGCCTGGGAGCTAAAAGAGAAGTGATAAAAATAATGTATTGTGAAATGGCTCAGCCTTAATGTGTATATCAATTTAAGACTGTCTCAGAGAGAAAGATTAGAGCATTTTAGATTTTTTGTCTGAAACTGACAACAACTCACCAGCACTATGCCTTGTAAGTAAGATTATTTAGGACACAGTTTCTCTTAGCGTTAGATAGGAATTTAGCCAGATTAGTCTAGCTGTTTTCTATATTTATGTCAGACTATTCTACAATATTGTTTTAAAATCCCTATGATTTCTGAACTTTTGATTAGCACTGTGTTGAATAGATGACATTTGTCTTGTGGTTTTATTATTTATTATTAAATATTTTAAACTTTTCAACTGTGGCTGCTTTGTGTAGAGATAATTTAAGCTCTTAGCAAGTACTTGCATCTATTTGGTGATACTGTCCAAGCCACTGCAATAGTCTTGCTATTCATCACACTTACTATTTGGATAACAGTAATATTACACAGTGAAATTGGTCATCCTTTGGGAAGGGCCTTATAGAAGCTTGATAACAGTGGTTGATGGCAATGATTTCTACCTTATAGTCAGGAGTGAAGGAAGCATAGCTGTAGAACCTGTGCCAGCCTTTCCCAGGAGTGTCTGCGTGTTTGTATATAACTCATATCTCAAAGTGTGTGTGTGTGTGTGTGTGTGTGTGTGTGTGTGTGTGTGTGTGTGTGTGTGTGTGTGTGTGTGTGTGTGTGTGTGTGTTTGTGTGTGTGCATGTCAGCTACTTGGGCAGCGACATGAAACACTGATTGTAGAGACCGGGTGCTGGAGATTTTAGCTTGACCAGTAGACTGAGATATGGACCCTATAGGGGTGCCAGTGGGGATTCTTACTGGGGATCTGGAGAGAAAAGGAGAAACCAGCCCCAGACTGACTGTGATCTCTGTGTGCTCTTAAGGGAAATTGTACTTTATTGTGTGTGTACTTGTTACCCTTCCCAATGTGCACTCCCCTTACTGGTGCTAGTGGTGAGGATTGAGGCTCCTAGATTACTGGGCCAGTGCATGGGCATCACATATTAATTGGTGGCAGCTGTGGGATGTCCACATCAAATATTACATGTTTGATAGTGGTAGGTTAGTCACATCACATATTAATTGGCTTGTAGTGGTGTGGATAGTGAATTCCTGTAGTTTGTGTACAGTGATCTCTGAAGGTGTGTTTGTACTCTAAATCAGCCACACAGTGTATATTCAGAGTTCAGATCAAAATTCTTTTATTTCTTTTGTTAGCTTAGTTAGTCAGGGAGAGCAGGCAAGCATGTCAGCAGAGGAGTACAGTAAGCTGGCAATGAGCCAGTTGCCTGAGAGGCGTCAGGTTAAAGGACTGGTTCATGAAGACCCAACTAAAGCAGACATGATTGCAGCTTTGGACACAGCTGCATCAGAGAATAGAAATCAGAAGGATGATCAGAACGGCCGTGGAGATGTACAACATTCAGAGAATGGACAGCCCAACCTTTCTACAGGGAACCTAAAAATCCATCTGGAGCTAAAGAGACTTCAGTTGGAGGCCAGGCATTTGGAAACAGAAGCAGCAGAGAGACTGAGATGTCTACAGGCTAAGGAGAATGAGAAACTGCTACACCAGGAAGCTGAGGAGAAGGAGAGACAGAGGCAGCACAAAAAGAAGATGCTGATTCTTCACCAGAGTAATGGAGGTAATGGAGAAGGGAGTAACTGGACCCCAGAAGCACAAAAGGTTAGTAAATTTCTTCGACAATTTAGAGAGGGGGGTAATTTTGATAAATTCATTCATATGTTTGAGAGGGTATGTTAACAGTATGATGTTGACTAAAGGCTCTGAGTAGGTTCCTGGCCCCCTTTCTCCATGGATAAGCTGTGGTTGTGCTGTCTAAATTATCTGATCATGAATTGTTTGATTATGCTGCTGTTAAGAATTGTTTGCTAGAAATATTTAATCTAACACCTGAGGCTTGTAGGAAAAGATTTTGTGAATATGGATGCAAGACAGATGAAAATGTGTTTGAATATGTTGCTGAACTAAGCACTTAATTTCATAGGTGGATGAGTGGATGTCAGGTCACCACTTTTGAAGGGCTGACAGACCTTTTGGTGAGGGAACAAGCCCTTAGCTCTTTGCTTGAGGATATGAGGATCTGGTTAGATGATAGACAATGTGCTACTTAAGATGAGTTGGGGAAGAAGGGAGACCAATACTTAGCAAGCAGGACATTATTGCACAAGAAAGGCACACCCAGTGCTGCTCATGGATCTAAAGGAACCCATGGTGGGCAGACCAGACTGCCCCAACAGAATCTGCCAGTAGCAGGGGAATCCTCTAGTCCAGGTACATGTCCAGGACCTAGGGATAAATGTTTTAAATGCAACCAGTGGGGCCATGTAGCATACAGATGTCCACTGAGGCAAGGAGGGGAACAAAAGGTGAGGAAGCCATTAAGTGGGAAGGACAAAATGGAAACAGTAGGTTCTCTTGAGACAACAAGGGTACCAAACTACCACCAGAGGTTATACCCTATTGTAGTGAATGGCAAAGATGGCATTACTAAGCGAGACACAGCCACTGATATAACCATTGTGAAGCCTGCAATGGTTACAGAGGAGCACTACTTGCCTGGGCAATCTACTCCAGTCAGAGTATTAGGAGGGACCACATTCCAAATACAGTTGGCTAGAGTTCACCTTGACTGGGAGGGTGAAAAAGGAATTCAGTAAGTAGGTGTGTTTGAGGATATTCCTGCAGATGTCCTGATAGGGAAGGATTTTGATAATGCAGTACCATGTGCTCATGCAGTTACATGCAGTCAGGCTTGGAGACAAGCATATGGATCTGATAGCCTGGGGGAGATCCAGTCAGACCACATACTTGCAGCCAGGCTAGTGAGGTGGTTATTTCAAGGAGGGAGCTACTCTGTAACAGTGAGACTGAAGGTGAGCCACAGATGCTTGTAGGTATTGATGGTCCCTTGGACAGAGTGACTGCAAGGGCCAAGGTGAGTAGTAGCACCCATGCTGACAGTGAGGCACCACTGACAGAGGATGCCAGACTTCCTGTGAAAGGGGAGATGGGAAGGGTTACAAAGAGAAAGTTGAGACAGGCTCAGGTCTCAGACCCTGTATTACAATGCCTGAGGCAGGCAGCTAGTGAGGCACCTGATTCTCAAGAGAAGGGGGAGTCTGTATACTGGGACAACGGGTTACTGTATAGAGAATGGACCCCTGAGGGAGGGCTAGAAGGTGAGAGAATGCAGCAGTTGGTAGTGCCTAGTGCCTACTATCTGACATTTCTAGCCATAGCCCATGATATTCCCTTTGCAGGTCATATGTGCATAAAATATACAAAGAGACATATTATGCAGAAGTTTTATTGGCCTTGGATTTCCAAAGATGTAACAGGATTCTACAGGACCTGTGAGCAGTGCCAAAAGGTAGGCAAGGCAGGAGACAAGGTGAAAGCTCTATTGATGCCTTTACCTGTGATTGTGGAACCATTTCAGAGGGTAGCTATGGATATTGTTGGGCCTACGAGTAGACCAAATTCCACAGGCAAAAAGTATATCCTAGTGGTAGTAGATTATGCTACAAGATACCCTGAGGCACTAGCGTTGTCCTCCATTGAGGCAGAAAAGGTGGAAAATGCTTTGTTAAAGATTTTCAGCAAGGTACGTTTCCCAATGAAATACTGACTGACAGAGGTGCCAATTTCATGTCAGACCTGCTGGTTTGTCTGTGGAAGTACTGTGGGCTGAAGCACGTAAAGTCCACCCCCTACCATCCCCAGGCTAATGGTCTTGTTAAGAGGTTAAAATCTACACTCAAGTCCATGCTACAGGCATTTGCAGATCAGTTTAAAAGGGATTGGGGCAAATTTTTGCCCCATCTGTTGTTTGCTTACAGAGACATTCCCCAGGAATCCACAGGTTTTTCACCCTTTGAGTTTCTGTATGGGCATAGGGTGAGAGGAATTCTAGATGTAATTCAAGATGAGTGGGAGAGTGAGTGTGAATCTCACAAAGAGTCAGTTGTGGCATATGTCCTAAACCTCTGGACAAGGCTCAGAGAACTGATGGGCTTGGTCCAGGAGAACCTGGAAAAAGTGCAACAGCAGAAAAGGTCTGGTATGACAGGAATGCTCGAGCTAGAGAGTATGCTGTAGGACAGCAGGTAATGGTTCGCATTCCTGTCAGACACAACAAGCTGCAAGCAGCCTGGGAGGGACCTTATCAAGTGGTAAGGAAGATCAGTGATGATAACTACATGGTAGAACTGCTAAGCAGGAGGCAGGGGCACAAATGGTACCATGTTAACATGATAAAACCTTACCATGATAGCGAGGCCTTTGTGCTGAGTATTTCCAGTGGATTGCAGGAGGACTCTGAGGGAGATCTGGTGAATGATCTCTTCAGTGAGGCTCAGACTAACACCTTAGGGGAAGGGGTAGTGATGTCCCAACAGCTATCTCCTACCTAGGTTCAAAAATCCAAGCAGTGTTACAAGAGATTGGGGACATGTTCACTGGGAAACGAGGGTGCACCCACCTGGTGCAGCGCCAGGTGCATACAGGACCCCAAAGGCCTATTAGGCAGGCCCCTTATAGAGTGACTGAGAGAGTCAAACAGACTGAGGGAGGAGATACAGGAAATGTTGGAACTAGGAGTAATTCAAGAGTCCAACAGTCACTGGGCCTCACTAGTGGTGCTGGTGCCAAAGAAGGATGGCAGCACCAGGTTCTTGTGCACTACAGAAAATTAAATAGTCACACATAGTCAGATGCTTACCCCATGCCTAGGTCCGATGAAGGCCTAGCGCAGCTGGGTGGGGTTACATATCTTACCACCATTGATCTTATCAGGGGTTACTGGCAGGTGCCCTTGACTCCCAGTGGTAGAGAGAGGTCAGCCTTTGTGACTCCTTTTGGCATGTATAAGTTCCCAAAGATGACCTTTAGAATGAAAAATGCCCCAGCAACTTTCTAGATGCTGGTAGATCATATCCTAGCAGGAGCAGGAGGATTTGCCCTTGCTTACCTAGATGATATTGCCATCCACAGCCATTCCTGGCAAAAGCACCTTCAACTTGTCAGGGAGGTGATGGGCAGACTACAGAGGGCAGGGCTGACCATTAAGCCAAGCAAATGTCATATTGGTGAGGCAGAGGTCTCCTACCTGGGACATAGAGTGGAGAGTGGTAAGATCAGAACAGAACCTGCCAAATTGGAAGCCATTCAGGCATGGCCTGCACCAGTTACCAAAAAGCAAGTGAGGACATTGTTAGGGACAGCAGAGTACTACAGAAAGTTTGTCTCTGGTTATCGTACCATAGCTGCTCCCCTCACAAACCTGACAAGGAAAACAGGCCAGATAAGATAGTGTGAACCACAGCATGTGTACAGGCATTCCAGAAACTTAAAGAAGCTTTAGGAGGAGCACCTTTGTTATACAGTGCATATTACAGCAAATGATTTGTTGTGCAGGTGGATGCTTCAAACCATGGGGTGGGGGCTGTACTTAGTCAGATTTCTTCAGAGGGAGAAGACCACCCAGTGGTTTATCTAGGTTATAGGCTCATACCCAGGGAAGAATTCTATGCAGCTGTAGAAGAGGAATGTCTAACCATAGTGTTGGCACTGCAGAATCATCAGCCTTATTTTATGGAAGGAAATTCACTGTAGTTGCAGATCACTATCCCCTAACATGATTACACTGAGCCAGTCAGGAAAATGCCAAGTTGCTAAGATGGAGCCTAAGATTGCTAGCATATGATATGTCAGTGCAGCACTGCAGTGGGATTAGCAATGCCAACACAGATGGGCTTTCACGACAGGGAATGGGGTAAGATCCTAACCCTCTCAAGCAATGTTTCTCAATGGTCACTTGAAAAACTAGCTTGAATTCTCTGGGGGGGGGGGATATGTGAAGGCTACTAGCCTAGCAAGATAGAATTTTGTAGATAATTATGTGTCATTGTAAATATTAATATAATCCACAGGCTTGTTTTTACAAATGTAAGAAAACTAAATGTAAGAAAACTGTGTTATATGCTGAACTTCAAAAATGTAACCACTGTGCACCCTGCTGGAAGAAAGCTGGTAAGTAAAGAATTACAACTGTGTAGGATCTCACGCTCAGAGACAGGATGTCTGGGCTAACAAATTCTTTCTATTGTCTTAATTTAAGAGATAATTACTAAGGTTTTATATGGAAAAGTGTCTTTTATTGCTGAGGCTTCCTGGCCAGGTGCAGCTGATAGATTTTGAATTTCTGTTAGCCTGGGAACTAAAGAAGAAGTGATAAAAATGATGTAATGTGAAATGACTTAGCAGTAATGTGTATATCAGTTTGAGACTATCTCAGAGAGAAAGATTAGAGCACTTTGCCTTTTAAGTAAAGTTATTTAGGATATTGATTCTCTTAAAGTTATATAGGAATTTAGCCAGATTAGTCTAGCTGTTGTCTATATTTATATCAGACTATCCTACAATATTACTTTAAAATTCCTTTTATTTCTGAACTCTTGATTATAATGTGTTGAATTGATGAGATTTGTCTTGTGTTTTTATTATTTATTATTAAATATTTTTAAACCTTTCAACTGTGGCTGTTTTGTGTAGAGTTAATTTAAGCTCTTAGAGAGTACTTGCATGTATTTTGTGATACTGTCCAAGTCACTCCAATAGTCTCGCTGTCCGTCACACTTAGGATAACAGTAATATTACACAGCGAAATTGGCTACCCTTTGAGAAAGGCCTTATAGTAGCTGATAGTAGTGGTTGGTGGCAGTGATTTCTACCTTATAGTCTGGAGAGAAGGGGACATAGCTGGAGAACATGTGCCAGTCTTCCACAGGCATGCCTGTGTGTTTGTATATAACTCATATCTCAAAGTGTATGTCAGCTACTTGGGCAGGGACACAAAGCACTGGTTGGAGAGAGAGAGGGTGCTGGAGGTTTTAGCTTGACCACTAGGCTGAGATCTGAACCATATAGCTGTGCCAGTGGGGAGTCTTATTTGGGATCTGGAGAGAAAGGGAGAAACCAGCCCCATACTGACTGCATTCTCTGTGTGCTCTTAAAGGAAATTGTATTTTACTGTATGTGTATTTGTTATCTTTCCCAATGTGCACTCCCCACAATGGTGATAATGGTGAGGATTGAGGCTCCTTGATTTCTGGGCCAGTGCACGGGCGTCACAATGTCCATGAATCAAATGCTCAGCACATTACTGAGCAGTTAAGACTTTATTTCAATTCAGTGTAATTGTCATGAGTACTTGCTGTACAGCTCTAGACCACTTTTCCTAACCTCCACTTCCCTTTGGCAAAGAAGGTCAATGTGATGCCTCTCCCAGTTACTGTAGTGGTGCTTGTACTGCCCACCAATGTGGGTGAAGCCAGTGGCATCACTATTTATCTCCCAGATAAGGCAGAGCCAGGTATGTACCTTGTACTTTGAGCTGAATAACACTTCCTCAGCAGGTGCTCCCAGTGGTCTCTCTCCAGGAAATACAGAAACAAAACTATTTTTGACTCTTTCATGCACCACCTGCAAGCCATACTGGACCCAGAATCATCAGAAATCATAGCCACAATTTGAGGAAAATGACAGTATATTTATTCCAACACATTTTAAGAATCATGTGACTCACGATGACAAGCAGTAAGGCAGAACTGTAGTAAGCACTGCCACTATATAGTTGCACATAAATGAATGGTGTGTCCTGGTGTGGTTTTAACTATGGAAGACACAATGCCTGATTGCATGCAGCCCATACAACCCGTATATCAATCACTTGATTGCACTATAGCAACCGTGCAGACTGCAATGTTGTTTAACATACTTGTCTCCTCACAGGAGTTAGTGTCCTTCCCAGGCATGCACAATGTGCTTCATTTTCATTCATACATGTGCACCATCAGGTTTGGACCTCCTTGCACAGTGCTGGTTCAGCATGCAAAAAGCAAAAGGTATGCTTCAGTAACAGTTATCTTAATTGGTTCATTAGCATAAGTGCAATGTTATGAGCCTTGAAACTGCATTATAAATACTGACACAGTCATTGTATTGTTCATTGTATTACCAAATTTTTTCTGCTTTCCAATAAGAGATATTGGAGATTGCAGCGCACAGCTAAAAAAAAAAACACAGAGTGACAGCTGCTGGGTGTATAGGAGACAGTGATATGTGGGGAGAATGTGGAAGAAACATTACTGCTGTTATACTGCAGTTGTAGAGGTTGAGATGACTATCATTTGACTACCAAGAGAGGGTGGGGGTATACTGGTTAAGTTGTTTGACTCACAGACACAAGGTACAGTGTTTGATTTTTACCTTTGGAAGGGAAATTGGCTAGGGTTGGAATGGCCTGTTAGAAAAGACAGCTTATTAATTAACTGTGAACTTATTAAACCATGAATTTGAGGAAAGGGGAAAATGAAAATTTGGCTGTACTAGGAAAGCTCATCCAGACTCTGCACAACTTAGTGTGAGGGAAAGGTTAGTTTTCTTTTGATTTTTTGTATTACGTTATTGCCTTATTCTGTTTTTTATATTGTGATTTATTTTCTTTACACTATGCTTTACTTATATTCTGCTTTTAATTGCATATTAAAACTAGGAAAGAGATCACAGCTGTGTCTCTTGTGAGTCACACACACATTTTTCCCACCATCCTACCCTGTTTCTGTTGTGTTCTTAAACTCAACTGTCTGTCTAGTTGCCTGCTCCTTGTGTTAATTTGGCCACCTATCCCCTTCCCTCTCCCCTATCACTGGCTGTTGTGAGGAAGCGCAAAATTATCATTTTCTGAAATAAATCCCCTTCACTTAGTTAAAGTTATGCCCACCCCCTTACAATCCATCTTGCTCTTTTAAAATTAGTGGCTCTCCCCTTAGACATCTAAAGCTTATGTTACCCTCTCTTTCATATCTAACTGCTTAGTGCACATTGCAGTGCTTGGATATTAACCCATTTTCCCAGCTTACATTTAAAATCTGCAACATCTATTACAAGACCAACAATTATTGGAGAGCCCACATTTTTCCTCTCAGTATAGTGCTTCTGTTTTCTCCAGGTGAGACTAGGAACATGGGGACATTATTTCTTGGAAACTGATAATCACTGGAAAGCCTAATTACTGCTTCATAGGTGACAGCTTGGAATTTGTGCTTATATTCTGCTCCTGGTGATTCAAAGAGCAGAGTGCATTGATTCCTGACTGTTTCTGGTTAGGCAGTAAGTATCTGTGCCTGGTATTTCTGATTGGTTTGGTTGCTATTCAAGCATCTACCAGGAAAAGACTACAACAAGCGTACACACCCTTGCACCATCTAGGACAAGACTATGGATCACCAAACAGGCTGAGGCCTGCTTCTCCTGTTGAGATTGGTGCTAATGTTTTACTTCTGTTGAGAGAAGAAGCAAAGGAGCATTGTATTCCAGTAGAGTGAAGCTCTGGAGATACCAGAACTAGTAGTAGCCTGGTAGTAGCCATTCACATGACTCCCCTTTTATAATTTTTGACAAGCTAATTCTTTGTTTTCAGTAAGTGCTGCTTGATTAGTTTCTAACGTCAGAATACCTACCTAAATACTTCCGGGTTTACTTAGTTTCCCCTCAGTTATTTGGTAGCATCCTGTATAGACACAAATACCTTGAGTGACATTTTTCCTGTAAAAGCACTATTGCAATTTCACCAATACCTAGTTGCACACAGGACAACTAGTTTGCAGTGACAAGCGATGTCCCCACACTTGTAAACCGGATACTCCTGACATTGCTTTATATTCTCACTCCACCTGTCTAATAAAAAGGGTCTGTTGCCATGGATATGAACTTTCCCATTATCTCTGTTACCAGCCTGGTGGATATGGCATCCTTAGGCAATGTAGAAACTGCCTCATGTTTACTGACAACCAGTTAATTCTCAAGCAGACTGATATCGTATGTGAGAAATGTGTTTATACAATGTCACTGGAGGCAAAGCTGTCACATAAAAGTACTCCTAATGTCAAAAAGGTTGTCAGTTGTACACACAATGCACCCATTCCACACAATTCAAAACAGACATAAAGACCCACATATGCTGAGGCACTTAAATGTAACCATCCTAAACCCCAAAGACCTGCTAGGGAAGTAAACATAATAAATACAATCAGCAGCCCCAAATGCACTTTTTCAAAAGAACACCCACATCAACACATACAGACATATCTCACGGAGCCTCTACTTCTAAACCCATAAGCCAAGCTATCAGACAATTTGACATTCTGGTCATTGGAGACTCCACCATGAGACATACTGATGTTCCTCTCACAAGGGTGAGTAAAGTAAAAATCACAGTCTGTTGCTCATCAGGGGCTAGGATCTGTCACATTACTCATGCACTTGTGTCATTGGACCACAAGTAGCAGTATGACTCAGTCATAATCCATGTGGGTGTAAATGACCTGAGATGTACCTTCTTAGACTATATGAAGAGAGACACGATGGCTCTTAGAATGTGTTTCAGCCTGGTATGAGCCTAGCATTGAGCAACATTTTACATTCTCCAAGGATGATGCCAGAATGCGAACAAAAGATCACTGATTTTAATAACTGGCTTTGTTTTTGGTGTCATTTTAAAGGTGTGCAATATTTGTCAGCATGAAGGAGATGGTCAATAGACCACAATGCTTTGCCAGGGAGGGTCTGCACCTCTCCCCTCTAGGCTTTCAAATATCAGCTAAAACATTGTCTTCCCACATAGTGCCTTTTTTAGGCAATGCCAGACTGAAAGTACTTCCAACATAGCAAATCAGATGCAGACCCTGTGCTCAGTTTGGTCTGAGTGATGGGGAACTATACTGTAGCTGTGGCTGATATCAGTGGCCTGAAATTTATCTTATGTATATCTTCCCATTTACAGACTGAGATGACTCCTAAAGAACACACCAGTATGAAAAATGTTTCCCAGTAAGAGACTGATATCCTGCTGTAGGCCCTCCATAGGCATGACCAGTGAACCATTCTAAAAGACAAGAGTGAATGGCCTTCCTGGTCAGTGTTTGGCAGGACTTTGTTAAGGATGTTACTGCTTCTTGGCCAGAAGAGACTGGAATGACAACTGTACTATTGGATCAGCAACACATTCTATCATGCCTGCAACAAGGCAACTTGCTTTGCACATGGAACAATCAACATGGGTCAGGGTGACCTACACAGGCAACATGTATGGACACAAAGAAGCTCCAGGATTCTTTGCCATGGGTGAGATAGAACTTCTGGACTAGAAATTGAAGTAGAGCATCACCCAATAAAAATGGTGTCTGTGAGTGATATCCAAGATGGGTATGTCCTTACATTTGTATTCTATAATGCAATGTGCTAGAGTTGTAACCTCTCAAATATTGAATAGAATAATGTAATTGACACAGGCACTTCAGGACTTCAGCTGCCATAAAAGTTTGCATAAGATACTTGGGCTTATATTCTTTACATGTCATACTGTGCTACAGCTGTTGCATCACTGGAATCTGGTTTTGTCACTAAATACCATTGGTACAGTAGGTTGTTTCTTTGTCTGCATTCACAAATAATTCACTGTCTGGGTCCCCTACCATCATCATCACTGGTGTCAGGGGAAAAATCTATACCTCCTAACTATAATGATAATGATGACAGCCAAAGCATGGTGCAGTCTACAGCGTTGATACCACTGTCAGGCAGGGGTACTGAAGCAAGCACATTGCCCTACCAGTTAAAAGAAATAGCTCCATTGCCTCTGTACCCCACCCTCAGCCACAGGAGACTACTGTAGTGCAAGAGCAGGCTGATGTAGCAGGTCATGGCACAACCTCATCACCTACAATACCAGGTAATATTGGGTTCTGGTGACTCCAGTAAACATGGTGAAAGGAGTAGGAGACAGTGAATGTTTCCATGGCTATTACACAATAAATGTGCCAATTATTCATAACAGCACAAAGCAATGCCACCATGACCTCTGCAGAGCGTTAACAACATGTCCTATGCAGATCATCTCAAAGCCCTATTCCTGTACAGTAGCTCCCACTGTCTGTTGAGGAATGACCTAATTCTGGCATACACAGCATACAAGGATTTGTGGTGGATTACTTGCATATCCTCAAAACACGTCGTATGCGAACTACCCCGTTCAGGGAATTAAACCTTACTTCTGACATAAATAGGACACAATAGAGGGACAGGTTTGTGTCTTACAGATTACCCTGTCTCTGGAACAGGCTTTCCATCCATGTGAGAAGAGTTCTTCCTTGACCCTATTTAAGCATATCCTGGACCAGTGGATGGAAAATTAGAAATTCACTTCAGTATGCAACCTGTGACTCTAATGGATAGAGGCAAAATGCATGTTTGACTATGCATGGCATAGCTTAAACATATCTATTTAGGGTAACAGACTTGTTGGAACCATTTGGTATGCCTAGCTAGGCTTAAAAAGATGCATGAACCTATGTGGTGACATCAGACAGGGCTTTATCTGTTAGGTAGCATTTCTGAAGCATGCTAGGAAGGTCTATATTCCGAGGAGCCTATGTGTTGCTGCAAGCCAGGAACAGCACCATTCACTCAGCTGTACCTTTTCTGTCTCCAGTAAGAAGCTCAGAGTGGGATGACTAGGGCATGATCCATGCCCCGTGCTGTGGCCCACCATGGATGCACATGCCTGTAGGGTGTACATGATGCATATTTCCTTGGCACTATGTGCTGTTCCCGCTCATGAAGCACACAATCCCCTTATGCCAACTGCTTGCTTTGCTGGTAACATTCTAGTGAGGGGATGCCACCATAAACTTGGACATACATGGTTGCTAAACATGCACACTAAGGGTGCCCTGCTACTGCGAAAGAGACACATGCATTGTATGGCAAGATCTGTAGTAGCTGTGTCCACAACAATAATAAGACCAACCCCAACCCACCACTGAATACTGACACTACTGTGAAGATTCTGGCCACTGTCTGCAATGTTTTCCAAGCTTATCACACTCACCACATCATGACACACCTGCACATTCATATCACTAGCCCTCAAGTGTCCATTGCCAACCCCTGTAACTACAGCCCTCCCCACATAGGATCATAGGATGATAGGTTCATAGCATGAAACTAGGCTATTGGCCCGGAGGCCCTTATAAGCCTAGCCAAGAATTTTATCCATGTTCCCTCAAAGTCAGCATCTGTTTCCCCTGTCCAGCAGGGACACAAGTAGGATCCCTGGGGTGTATTTTCTGTTTCCCATCCAGTTGTCCATGTTCCTCTTAAAGAGGGCTAGAGAGGTACTCTGCTTGACATGGACAGGGAATCTATTCCACAGATGGGGGAGTCTTTGGGACACAACTCTATCCCACCAACAAGCTCTGTTAATGTCACAGACCAGGTTAAGGCCTTGCATGTGGGTTGTGTGAGTGGAGTTTGACTTACGGATATGGAGCAACTCCAGCAAGGCAGAGTCTGAAATGGTCTTGTATGCCAGCCACAGGTCACCTCTGAGCAGTCTGTATGATACTGAGTAGAAGGACAGGGGTTTTAAAATATCTGTATAGGATAGGTGTTTGAGACCCTGGATTTTCCTGGTCAGGAACCTCTGTGGTCTCTCCAGCTGCTGCATGTGCTTGGCAAGGTACATGCCTAAGAGGGCACTGTATTCGATAAAGGGTCTGATAAGGAAGGAGTACAGGTCATGTGATGAGAAATATGCTCTGTTTTTAAAAAAAAAAAAAAAAAAAAAAAAAATGTAAAAATAAAATAATGTTTTGTTTATGTTGTTTTTTGTTTTTTTTTAAAAATAAAAATTTTTTTAAAAAATGGAGATATATTGATATATTTTTTGATATTTTATATTTTTATATATATTATATTTTGATGTCTACTATATTTTGCACACTGTATTGAATAGTGTTGAATATATATAATATATAGTCCATATAATATAATATGACATATATATATAATACATATATTTAGTATACAAATATTTTCTCCAACAATAGAATTAAATAACAGTACATTGACAACGTACATTTTATATTCACTATGACACTCAGTTCATCCATAAATACAAAAAAAAAATAAAAAAATAAAAATAATAATAATATTATTATTTTATTTATTTATTTATTTTTATTTATTTATTTATTTACACTATATATAATTATATAATTTTATAAAATTTTCAAAATTTTTTATTTATTTTTATAATATTTTTTATTTTTATTTTTTTATATTTATTTGGGATATGTGATATTATTAGTTTTATATTATAGATATACATTATTATCATTCTTTATACATTCTTTTATACTATTTTCATATATTTATATTATATATTATATTATTTATCATATTATATATATTTATATTATATATTATATATTATGTTTACACTTGATTAAGTCCTTTGCACACACACATTTTAATATATATATAATATATATATAAATTTTTTTTTGTTTTTTTTTTTCTGTTTCTCTGTTTTTTACACATTTTTTTAACAGGTGGTACTTTGAAAAACAGACAGAACACAATAATAATATAATATATATATATATAAAACTGTAAAACTGTCATTAAGTAATTGTTTTATTATTACTGAGAGCTTTATAAAAGAGCAATTAAATGCATTTAGATTTTATGAAAGAGATGTTGATGAAGTCTTTGAAGGAGGAGCTAAAAAAAGCTTATTGTGTTTTTATTTTTTTTTTTTTTTTTTTTTTACTTTCTTATTCATTATTTACCTCCTCCCTCCCTCCTTATATGGTGCTGGCGTTTATGAACATGGTGAAGCAGTATTGACGTGATGTACATAGGACAACCTTAATAGTGCCGGAAACAAATTGTTTTTTTTGGTGGAATTTATTTCCTGGTTCTTTGATTACAAATATGCTCTGTTCTCAGAGTTCATAAACTGGAGTAGCTTGTATCTGATTTACAGCTTGGCAGGTCCATGCACTGTATGGACACTTTCTCTTAACCAGTGCCATGGAGTACAACACCTGCCTCCACCTTGCACGATTATCCCCTTCAGCGGAATCTTCCATAGACTACTTACCATCCTCCTCCTCCTCCTCCACTGCTGTCTCTGGCAAATCCTGTCTTCTGAAAGCATTACCCTGCTGTATCTGTGTGTGTAACACCATGTTGTGTAACACTGCATGCACAGCAAATATGTTGCCATATATTTCTGGACCACACTGCCCAATGCCACCTGATGAGTCTTAGCTATGGAAGTTCTTCACCATTTCATACACAATTCTGGCAATAATCTACAACAGTAGAAAGTTGTAACCTTCGGTATGGTCTCTGGGTTTAATATGAGTATCTAGTCATACCTCCAGGGCATATCTGATATAGTCAATAAGATGTCCCTGATAAAAATCAGTCTGCATAAATTGTTAATGTAAATCATATGTGTGCTAGTTATAGGACTCATAGACACTGTCAAGTTAGAAATCTGACACACTAAATATTATATCCTGTGTATCGCAGTCCACTTGGTAGCTGTTTCACTGAAAGCCATAATTATTTATACGACTCTCCCTGTGATTCTGATGGGACATTGATGGTGACATAGGTGCAATTGATGACACCAAGTAGTTCAGGGAAAAAGGCTATGATATAGATTGTCTATATGGTGTTGCTTCCCCCTCTGCAGTAAGTAAACCATGTATGTTCCTCTACATGCTTTATTATCATGAGAATGAGAAACTGGAGAAGTATCCACAAGACAGATGAGTGAAGTACATCCAGTATGTCCCCACTCTGTCTAACAAGAATCGTCAAGGCTAGCTATACCTCGGTGCTTACAGGGATAGATATTTCATACATCTTATATGACTGCATGTGAGGCAACATATGTCCACCTCCTGTATGGTGTCTGTCCACTCAGCTGCAGTCCACTCTTGCATTGTGGGGGACAGGATGTAATGTTAGGTGCAGTCAGGTACTTTTTGCAGCATGAAGGGCAGCAACATGCACCTGTGTGGCTACTGGCTGAGTAGACAGCCTCAGACATGTACATTTCTGCTAATCCTGCTTGAATCCCTAACATCACAGTGTGGTCTCTGCCCCTCTTCCCTAGACTTTTATGACATACAGCTATTGATGGTTATAGCTCATCTCATAATTGTTATACATTTTGGAATTGGTCTGCCATGTTGTTTACCTTCATTTGCATGAGTTATGTGCCTCATTATCACAAAATTGTCCATTTCTGTCTTATTATCACAAAATTGTCCATTTCTGTCTTATTATAAGTTCAATTGCATACCATGACAGTGACAGTATTTCTTGGCGTGGCCAATCACACTGAGAATATCATTGCATCACTCCACAAACTGCAGTCCACATTCCATCATACAATTTTGCCTAATGCATAGTGTTGTTTGTTTCTGAATCATGGACTTTATGTTTATTGCTCCAGGGGAGGGAAAAAGAGTAGCAAACTTATTATGGAAAACATAGGAACTAGGAACAAAAAAGCTGGTTGAAGTTAGTGATAAAGGGAAGCAGATAGTCTAAATATAGAATAAAAAAAAAAGTACATAAATAATCCATACACGCCTAATGCCTAACTAGGATGTGACAGACTTTTTGAAGCCTATTTAAAGAATGGTAAGTTGTGGGAAAACAGACACAGCAAAACCACGGGGGAGACGTGGTCTGGCATTAGGATAAGAAGACAGGCCATATGAAAGGAAGGGATGTTACAAAAATAAAGGCTATATTTAATATATGAGATAACAGGCACAAACTGGTGTATGGTAGAGATAAAAATCCTGACAGTAAGCAGTGCACTTTCTGGCTAAATTTGTTGACTCAAATCTGTATACTTGGCATGATATTAGCGCATGACGATAGGTTTCTAGATGTAGAAAGGGTAGAACTATTAGGCAGGAATATCACAGACCAGATTAGAGGAAAAGGAGTTATATGAAGAAAACAAATTAAATAATTACAGATTAAGTCATTAAAAAGTACAGGAAGGAATGGAAAACAAACAAAAAAAAATTTAAGAAAACTGATATAACATACATACATGAAATAGAACACTTCACGTTAAGCATCGTACAAACTAAGAGTGTGTAAAAGTAAGATTTATAATACATGGCTCCAGGGAGACAGAGTAGTATATTACATTGCTCAGAAATGTAACAAAAAGTGGAAGGAGCAAAATTGTTTCAGAAATAGTAAGCTTGAAGGGGAAGGAACTGATTACGTTTCATCACATTAATAGAAAACATAATAACATTTTATATTGATCTTTATAGCAAAAGGATATTACAGAGAGGAACACCTAGAACTAAGAATAAAAGAATTAAACAGTTATCCTTTATTGGGAAAACAATATTAGATATATTATTATTATTATTATAGGTTCAGAGGTTCATAGGTGTGTACTAGGCTAATGGCCCTGGAGCCTTTACAAGCCTAGCCCATAGGATTCCCCTGGTATTGTGCCACCTGACCTTAGTTCTCAATGCCTCTGTCGAGTAAAGCCACTGGAGTGATCCCTGGGGTGAATTTTCTGTTTCCCATCCACTCATCAAGATTTCTCTTGAAGAGGGCCAGTGAGGTTATTATTATTATTTTGTTTTTATTATTATTATTATTTATCCATTGCTGATCTCATTCAATAAACTCCATTATTTTTCATGACCTGTTTGTACTCCAAGACCTCTAATTATACTAATAACCATGTTACAGTGTATTTTGATTATTCATTGCTCATTTTCTTTTTTTATTTTTTGGCTAAGTTTCTGACAAATGTTTTTTGACAATCATTTGCAATACATAAACCTGGCTAAAGCTTGCCAATTGATATCACTGCCACAGAGGTAGATTTACCCCACTACATTCAAAGAAATGCCCATTAATCCTAAATTTCTGCAGCACGTTCTACAATAAATCCTACTACATCATGTCCATGGCCTTATTAAAGTGCAAAAATGCAACTGCCAGGGGATATTTTTTCATGTTTCCTGTTTGGTGCATGCTCATGTATGATCTTACCAGTCCCAGTATTTCCTGCCTTTGGCGGATAAAACCCTTTTGTGAGTCACTGATTAATCAGTGTATTGCTTGTGGAAGTCTAGATGCATGGAGTTTGGCCTAGTAGTAGTGAGACAGGTGTGTAGTTGTGGGGTAAGAAAGGTCTTTTCCCTATTTACGGAACACCACTGCATTTGCAGTTCCTGCCTGACTGGAAAGCATGGCACAGGCCTTGTTTTTGTTAAAGAATGCCAATAGATTTGGAGTTAACTCCTTGCATACTGTCTTGTAGAAATCCACTGTTGGACTGTTGGGGCCTTCCTCTTTCCCAAGTTGTAAAGCTTTGAAAGCCTGATTTACCTCACCCAGGAGGGGTTCCTATTAGAACTCCAAATGCTTGAAATGTCGAATGTCATATGGTCGATACCATATGATTGACATTTCAAGAGTTCCAAGGTTAAATATAACGGCGCCGTTCAGTGCAGAATGGGAGGATTTCCCTTTTCTGCACTGAAGTGCAATCTCGGAGTTGGTATATTTAAGTAGGGGGGTGTGGGGGCCACAGCCCCCCACGTGGGGGGTGCAAGGGGGCTTGCCCCCCTGCCTGCTCCGTTAAGATAGTTTTTTTTTTGTTTTATTATATATTCGAACTTTTAAACTTCGAACATATGTTGTCGAACATATGGAATTCCAAGTTTTGAAAGTTTGAATATATAATATAGACCCACCGAGGGTAGTAAGCATATTTAGAGCCTCACTTTATGTGGAAAGCTTGGTTCAGACTATTCCACTGTAGAATTTTCCCTGTTCCCCATCTATCCCCCCCCGTTCGACCTGGTACAGGTTCTCAGAGTAGGTGCACAATATTTTGTTAACTGCTTGTGCTGATTACCTTTCTGTGCTATTTTTATCCTTGAGCCCCATGATTGCTATTTTGCATTTCATTACCCCTTAATCTTGAGGCTAATAATTTAGATAAACTTAATTGCTTGGCCACATGTACTGTCTTAGCCTTTCCCCATTCTGATCAAGCACCTCATATTGAAGAACTTTAGCACTGGCTTTGAGTTGTTTGATTTCAGTTAATAATTAACCATCTGAGCAGCCAATAGCCTCATACTACTTTATTACCAGAGTAATTTTCTTCTCAAAATTATCAAGCCTATCCCAGGTTTACTTCTGAAGCACCTTGGTTAAATAGCTTACAAATATGCCCGGGTATTGGTCTTGAAAATATCCAGTGACCCCCAAATTTTCCTGTCTTGGAGGTGCATGCTATCCCAGAATTGTGACATTCCTTGTTCGCTTTTCTCCATTACCTCATTATTTTTAAGCATCAGGCAGTCTAATCTGGCATTCCTAGTACTACTATCCATCTCCAATAGGGCCACAGTCAGGTATACTTTTCTATGATCAAAGTATCTTAAAGGTATAATACTGGCAGTCTTTACATTATCCAGTATCATTTGACTATCATGATAAAAATTGAGCGTACAGGACATACCCTGTCCTGCAGCATAGAAGGCAGGCTTCCACAGGATGGAGGTTTCTCCAAGCATCTGCAAGGTCAGCTCCTACATCCTGGTTTTGATACACTTTTCATGCTTTAATAGCCCAGGTCATGTTTTGGATAACGTATTGAATATATGATCAAGTATCCAAGTACCACATTAAAATATCTTGATTTTTTTTTATTATTTTTACAGATTACTGTTTTTAAAATTTAATATATATATATATATATATATAGATATAGCACTTTGTCTATTCTGTATCTTTACAAATCCTTATCTGTTTAAAACCTTATTTGTGTCTCTAGTGCTTCCTGTCTGTAGGCTATTGTTTTAACTGAAGCCTTTCCTCTGTGTAATTATCTTTTGGCTAGTGGGGGCTGGTTCTTTTGTGTTCTTGTAAAAAAAAAAAAAAAGCTGTTCTTCTGGTATTTAAGCCCTAACTTTGATAGGGTTTCTGTCTTTACACACAGTGCAGACTGGATTAGTTGTTGACCGCAACTGAGCCGAAAATATAAGTATCTTGATTTTTTTTTTGATTATTTTTACAGATTACTGTTTTTAAAATTTAATATATATAGCACTTTGTCTATTCTGTATCTTTACAAATCCTTATCTGTTTAAAAACTTATTTGTGTCTCTAGTGCTTGCTGTCTGTAGACTATTTTGTCCCCACTCTCCCTCCCTGTTGGTGTCTTGCTCTTATACTTGGTGGCTTTGCAGTTGCCCACCCCTACTGTGACACTCCTCCCAGTCTAGTGTCATTAGCTCATTCTGCCTAATACAGAGAGAACATTTGATAAGGCCTTCTGTTCCTCCTTTTTCCCTTTCAAAAAGAAAAACAAAACTTTTTTTTTTCCCCTGAACCTCCTTGTGTTCTGACTGTGCTTCTCAAACATTTTGGAAATATACAGTATATTTCAGAGCATTTATTATAACTGTAATTGCCTTAATATTGCTACAACTCAAGTGCTCTAGGTTGCACTGCATCTGAAGTGTTTGTGTGTTTTAGCTGCTTTTCTGTATATATAGACTTTTCTGTTTCATTTACTAAATAAGCTCTGTAAAGTTGTTTTATTGCATTCCTGCCTGTATTTCTGAGGTTTTTTTTTTTTTGCACTTTTAAAGTTTGTTTTTGCTTAGTTTAATTGGTAGGCTACACACTCAAGTGCGCTAACCGAATTAAAGCATTTACTGTGTTTCTGTATCTAATTTCTGCTACTTTGTGAAAAAAAAAAAAAATTCCTTGTTTCCCGCCTTTACTGAACTAGAATAGTCCAGTCTTCAGGCATTGCTGATCTCTGGGCTGTGTCATAGTTCCTGTGTTGCCCATATCCTTATTTGGATAGGAGGAAGCTTCTTTGTTCACCAGTGAGAGTGGGGAGCTCTGAGCAGCCTATCAGTCCCTTGAGGAGTGGTTCCAGCCCAGTGACCTGTAGCTTATGGGCCATTTTGGGCCATTTCCTATCTCTTTCTAACCCCCTGCTTTAAAGCCAGCCTTAGTACGCTTTTGCGCTTGTAATTTAAAGTTTGTCCTGTTTGCTGCATTTACCTGTTGAGGCTACACACTCAAGTGCGCCAGCCTGTGTTACATATTTACTGCATTTTCCTGCTATTTGTTGAAAAAAATAAAAATAAAAAAAATATATCCTTGTTTCCCATCTTTCCTGACCTACAGTAGTCCAAATACAGGCTTTGCTGTATTGTGGACTTTTGGAAAGTTCCTGTGTTGCCCATTTCCTTTCTTGGATAGAGGGAGGTTTCTTTGTTCACCAGTGGCAGTGGGGAACTTAGAGAAGCCTATCTATCCCTTGAGGAGTGTTCCCAGCACAAGAATCTGTTAGTCTATTGGCCGTCTTGGGCCAATTTCTAGCTCTTTCAAATCCCCCTGTATAAAACCCGCTTTGGCGAGGTTTTTGCGCTTGTTACTACTTAACCAAGCTCCTCGTGGTCCTGCAGAGTGGTGCTAGCAGCAGAGAGGCTAAAAGAGCGACTGCTAACCTGATAAAAGTGTTTTTTTCCTGCTACTACCTGGGTGACTGTCCGATCTAGCTAAACTGTAAATATTTCTGCTTCTTGAACTGTTTTAAACTGTCTAAAGTTGTTTTTGCACCTACACTTTTAAAGTTTGTCCTGTTTGTTGTATTTACTTGTTGAGGATACACACTCAAGTATGCTAGCCTGTGTTACATATTTATTGCATTTTCCTGCTGTTTGTTGCAAAAAAGAAAAAAAAAAGTTATCCTTGTTTCCCATCTTTCCTGACCTAGAGTAGTCCAAATACAGGCTTTGCTGTATTCTGGACTTTTGGAAAGTTCCTGTGTTGCCATTTCCTTTCTTGGAGGCTTCTTTATTCACCAGTGGCAGTGGAGAGCTTGAAGCAGCCTATCTGTCCCTGGAGGAGTGTTCCCAGTGCAGGAATCTGGTAGTCTGTTGGCCGTTTTGGGCCAATTTCTAGCTCTTTCAAGTCCGCCTGTATAAAACCCGATGTAGCGTGGCTTTGCATGATTTTGTGCATAGCGCAGCATCGAGCAGCGCCGCTTAATTGGGTTTGAGCCATTCTCGGCTCCACAAAGTCTTCACTTCACTTCACTTTTTCCCTTGGAACTGATCTAGTTCTCATAATAGTTCTCTTTCTCCAATCCGAGCCCCTGTACTCGGGCAGAACGTAAAATAGTTTTCCAACAAAAATACTCAACTGACAGAATGCAAGGCAGCAGATTTGCTCGTGCACAAAGTTTTAATGCATAAAATCAGAATACATCCAAATGGTTTAGCGCTTTCATCTGTCGCAGACAGATTTCATCAGAACCAAGCTCTCAGTCTCACACTCTGACGTTTATAGTTACATTTTGGCGCCTTTTTATATATGTATAAAAAACCTCATAAAAAAACTTTTAATACAAAAATAAAAATAAAAATAAAAATAATTCTTAAATGCTACTGTATTACATTAATAACTTCATTGCATTGCTAACCAATGACATAGTAAAGTTAACAGTTAAAAAATAACTTAGTACATATTATAAACACATATATTTGGACATTTATTTGTAAAAATAATAAAATAGATAATAATATTATGTTATGTATGTCCTACTTATCCTCACATGTCTACTCCATATGCTACATATACTGTATACTCTAAGGCCAGTCGGGAACTTGCATACGATGTATGCTTGTAATTATATAACACAGTACGAAAATTCAGTTATATCATACATGTTTACTATACCTTTAAACCCTAATAAACTATGTATCTAATATATTCTAATAGCATATAGCTGTGTATGCCTATGCGTTTCCCAGCAATAAAAAGGGTTTCAAACTAATATAATCATTCAATCCTGGGAATGTAGTGGCATCTAACAATATTTGCCATTTACTTTCCAGGCATCCCAATTTTGCTTTCCAATTGCCTCTATCTACCGAGCAGTCAACCTGATCCAATATCGCAAATATAAATATATGATCCTTACTTGTGGCCTTTGTATGTTTACTCAAGGTGTTGTTTTCATCTCCTTTTTTGGTTTTGTAACAATGCTCGTAGATTCTGGTCTTTAACTTCCTTTCAGTTTTCCCCACATAGTATACATTGCATTTTTACACACAGCGAGATATACCACTCCTTGCTATTGCAATTTCCCTCTTTGAATTTGCATACCTCAGTACTGTTTTCAAAACTACACTTTTGACTACGTTAATGTATTGACACTGCATGCTCCACATTTCTTAGTCCCATTATGTCCTATTTAGCTGACCTACATACATTGGTGTTAATCTCTGTTAATCTTTTTAGATTCATTCCTGTTTTAATATTATCTTGGGTGAAGCACCCACTATATTCCTTGCTTCCTCATCCAAATTGAAAATATACTGCCTCGTAATATTTCCTTCACCACATTTGTGTATGGGTTATACAAAAGCATACACCCTTCTATTAAACTCGTTGTGTGTATTCTTTACTATGCTGGTTTGCCTAATAATGGTTCATAATTCTTGCCCCATTGTGATTTCACATAGTTTGTCACATCTGTCAACATGCTATTGGGGTATCCCTTTTTAAACATCTGGTGGATAGTATCTATTTCTTGATTCATGATAACTTTGGTGGAAGACATGCGAGCAGCTCGTACACACTGTCCCTTTACAACATTCTTGAAGGTGTGTGGTGGATGACTGCTTCCATACTGTATATAGTCGTTAGAAAAGGACGGTTTCCTATATAACTGAGACATATCCATGTTCATCAGAACTAATGAAGGTGTCTAAATATGGGATTCCTTCCTTTCTACTGTATGTAAATCTCAAAAATTCCGTGGTGGAATTGATGTATTGAATGAATTGTGGAATGGTATCCATCTTACCTTTCCATACGATGAATATATCATCCAAAAACCGAGTGTACAGTAACATTTGCTTGTAATATTCACTTGTGAAAATGTACCGGTTTTCCCATTCGAGCATAACTAAGTTTGCATATATGGGTGCACAAGATGCACCCATAGCAACTCCATTGGTTTGTCTGAATATCTCACCGTTAAATTCGATGTAGTTGTGGTCCAAGATGAGTTCCATAATGCTCATAATCAGTTGGATTTTATCCCATGTACAGTCAGAGTATTTCCTTAAGCTATTGCAGAAATAATCTAAACCTGTATCCTTGGGTATACTGGAAAAGAGGTCCTTTACATCCACCGTGATGAAAATTATATCAGGGCTCCATACATCTTGGTTTAATTTATTCAAAAAGTGAGGTATTCAGACAAACCAATGGAGTTGCTATGGGTGCATCTTGTGCACCCATATATGCAAACTTAGTTATGCTCGAATGGGAAAACCGGTACATTTTCACAAGTGAATATTACAAGCAAATGTTACTGTACACTCGGTTTTTGGATGATATATTCATCGTATGGAAAGGTAAGATGGATACCATTCCACAATTCATTCAATACATCAATTCCACCACGGAATTTTTGAGATTTACACATACAGTAGAAAGGAAGGGAATCCATATTTAGACACCTTCATTAGTTCTGATGAACATGGATATGTCTCAGTTATATAGGAAACCGTTTTCTAACGACTATATACAGTATGGAAGCAGTCATCCACCACACACCTTCAAGAATGTTGTAAAGGACAGTGTACGAGCTGCTCGCATGTCTTCCACCAAAGTTATCATGAATCAAGAAATAGATACTATCCACCAGATGTTTAAGGAAAGGGGATACCCCAATAGCATGTTGACAGATGTGACAAACTATGTGAAATCACAATGGGGCAAGAATTATGAACCATTATTAGGCAAACCAGCGATAGTAAAGAATACACACAACGAGTTTAATAGAAGGGTGTGCTTAATGTATAACCCATACACAAATGTGGTGAAGGAAATATTACGAGGCACTGGTATATTTTCAATTTGATGAGGAAGCAAGGAATATAGTGGGTTTCACCCAAGATAATATTAAAACAGGAATGAATCTAAAAGATTAACAGAGATTAACACCAATGTATGTAGGGGCTAAATAGGACATACGGGACTAAGAAATGTGGAGCATGCAGACAGTGTCAATACATTAACGTAGTCAAAAGTGTAGTTTTGGAAAACAGTACTCGTAGTGTATGCAAATTCAAAGAGGGAAATTGCAATAGCCAAGGAGTGGTATATCTCGCTGTGTGTAAAAAATGCAATGTATACTATGTGGGGAAAACTGAAAGGAAGTTAAAGACCAGAATCTACGAGCATTGTTACAAAACCAAAAAAGGAGATGAAAACAACGCCTTGAGTAAACATACAAAGGCCACAAGTAAGGATCATATATTTATATTTGCGATATTGGATCAGGTTGACTGCTCGGTAGATAGAGGCAATTGGAAAGCAAATGGATGCAAAGTAAATGGCAAATATTGTTAGATGCCACTACATTCCCAGGATTGAATGATTATATTAGTTTGAAACCCTTTTTATTGCTGGGAAACGCATAGGCATACACAGCTATATGCTATTAGAATATATTAGATACATAGTTTATTAGGGTTTAAAGGTATAGTAAACATGTATGATATAACTGAATTTTCGTACTGTGTTATATAATTACAAGCATACATCGTATGCAAGTTCCCGACTGGCCTTAGAGTATACAGTATATGTAGTATATGGAGTAGACATGTGAGGATAAGTAGGAGGTACATACATAACATAATATTATTATCTATTTTATTATTTTTACAAATAAATGTCCAAATATATGTGTTTATAATATGTACTAAGTTATTTTTTAACTGTTAACTTTACTATGTCATTGGTTAGCAATGCAATGAAGTTATTAATGTAATACAGTAGCATTTAAGAATTATTTTTATTTTTATTTTTATTTTTGTATTAAAAGGTTTTTTATGAGGTTTTTTATACATATATAAAAAGGCGCCAAAATGTAACTATAAACGTCAGAGTGTGAGACTGAGAGCTTGGTTCTGATGAAATCTGTCTGCGACAGATGAAAGCGCTAAACCATTTGGATGTATTCTGATTTTATGCATTAAAACTTTGTGCACGAGCAAATCTGCTGCCTTGCATTCTGTCAGTTGAGTATTTTTGTTGGAAAACTATTTTACGTTCTGCCCGAGTACAGGGGCTCGGATTGGAGAAAGAGAACTAGTTGGTGTGTTTCGTTGTTTTTGTTCTTAGTTCTCATAATAAACACCCTATTCCTATGCTAAAGCCTAGCACTTGCTCACTAAAGCAATTATATAAGTCAGCACTAAAAAATTAAAAGCACTACACCCTCACAAACTCCCCTTGAGTAACTTGTTCCCCATTGGCCCTTTTTTTCAATTATAAAGGAATTCCCAATACTATTCTAGCATGTCCAAAGGTCAGTTGTCAATCTCCTCTCCGGTCCAGCTGGTGAACCTGGGAATCTTGAGGCAATGTTACAACTGCCTCATGTACACAGACAACCCTCTCCTCCTCCCAACAAATTCCAACACATGTGAGAGATGCAACCATATAGCCAAACTGGAGGCTAAGCTCTCTCAACTCAGTACTGGTGTAACCAGTCAGGAGGAGAAGGAAACCACACTCACTACAATTCCAGTCTCACATAGACCTACCACGACAGCAAACCAAACACATAAACACACAAAACATACTTGGAGGCTCTAAATAAAAATCTGCCTAAGCAGCAGAGACCTCCAAAGCAGACACCCAAGCAACCACTACCCCAAAACAAAACACTTACAACACATAGCTCACAAAGCCAGTGTGCCGAACAGTCACAGCCCTTAAGGCTAAACAACACACCTGATACACTTGTAATAGGTGACTCTATCATCAGGCACACTGACGTCCCGCTCACCAGGCTGAACAAGGAGAAGGTCATGGTGAGCTGCCTGTCGGGCGCTAGGATCCGCCACATAACACAAGCACTTAGGTCACTCCAAGGCAAGTACAAATATGACTCAGTCATTGTCCATGCTGGTGTGAATGACCTGAGACATACCTCCCTGCACTACATGAAAAGAGACATAGAGGAGCTCTCTGAGCATGTAGCCCAGGCCGGTATGACCCTGACCTTGAGTAGCATCTTACCCTCACCAAGAATTATGCCACGGTATGAAGACAAGATTATCAATTTCAACAATTGGTGTCATTCAAAGGGGATCCAATGCCTGTCAGCCTGGGATGACATGCTCGACAAGCCACAATGCTTCGCTAGGGACGGCTTGCACCTGTCACCCCTGGGCTTTTGGATATTGGCAAAGGCTCTTGCTACCCCAATAGTGCCTTTTTTAGGTAAGGCTCAAAAGACAAACCCACCTCCATAGGTATCACAAGGGATAAGAAACGAAGAGTAATGCTACTCAACGCCAGAAGTCTAAACCTCGAGATGCACGCACTCAAAATTCTCCTTAGCATGGAGAACATCGATATCTGTGCAGTAACAGAAACCTGGTTCAAGGCTCTCGAGAGCACCCCAGCACTACCAGGTTATACCTCATACCATGCTTTTCGGCCCCAAAACTTGGACCAAACCACAAAAGGAGGGGGAGTATCAATATTCGTCAAAGATACCCACACCTACAGGTTGGTGGCACAGCACGAAGCATCAGAGACTATCCATGTGCAACTAACAGTGGGTAAAACTGCCTTCCAGTTTATAGCCTGTTACAGACCACCCTCCCAAACCCAGTAACCCCACTCGGCCTTCCTGAGAACACTGGAAAATATGAAGGTCTCTCCAAACACCATTATATTGGGTGACTTCAACTACCCAACCATAGACTGGGAGCATTACTCTAGCTCCAACACCTTAGCCCAAAGGTTCCTAGAATTTATAAACTCAAATGCTATGGAACAACTTGTTACCACTCCCACAAGAGGGGAAAACATACTGGACCTGATCATCACCAACATGGGGACTCTATGCTCCAGACCAGAAGTGTATCCCTCACTGGTAAGATCAGACCATAAACTAATCTCACTGGATATTCACATCCCGACTCCACCCCCTGCCCAGAAAGCCACAGTGAAAGACTTCTCTAAAGCAAATTTCACACTCCTCAAAACCGAGGTGGAATCCTTCAAAGCCCCTGGGCCTGTGGATAATACAGCCCAGACCACAAAATCCTTTATAAACGCATTCTGTGAACAGCTTCAGGAATGCATGGATCATGCAATCCCAAATAAAACCAAGACCCAATCCACCAAAGGCAGACGTCCTGTCTAGTGGACCCCAGCCATAATCAAACTAGACAATAGAAGGAGGAAGCTACTACATGACAGAGCAAAATCCCAAAAAGGGAAGGCATCTCTGATCAGTATTAGCAAAAAACTACGGGCACTCATAAAATCGTCTAAGGCCAGCTTCGAGAGAAAAATTGCACAGGACACTAAGGATAATCACAAGGCTTTCTTTAGTTATGTTAGGAACCTGGGTGGGAATTCCCAGATATGCTCAGAATTACTCCAAAATGACAAAAAATACACCGAACCCACAGACATTGCCAACATCCTAGCTGACAGGTTCAGCGCAAACTCCACCCCCCCACCAAAAGGGCTAATATCTATCCCAGCAGAGTGCTGCCCCCCTGACATCTCAGATGCTCAGGTAAGAGCTGCCCTCTCCAAAGCAAGAAACACAGCATCAATGGGACCAGACGGTGTCCCGGGCTGCATCCTACATGAACTCCAAGAAGAGCTAAACCCAACCCTAAAACTACTGTTCAATCTCAGCCTTACTACAGGATATGTACCCAGTGTACAGCAACAGTGGTCCCTCTCCACAAAGGTGGTGTCTCAATGGATACTGGAAACTATCGCCCCATAAGTCTCACTAGCTTGGTCTGCAAAGCTATGGAAAGGATCATCATGGACCTTATAAATAAAGATATTGTGGACCTACAGACACTGGATCCTACCCAGTTCGGCTTTGTTAAGGGCAGATCCTGCCTCTTAAACCTGGTCGATTTCCCTTTGAAACAGTCATCAAGGCCATTGACAAGGGGAAGGTGGTCCACACAGCCTACTTGGACCTCACAAAAGCCTTCGATACAATACCCCACTCGGGCATTATAGATAAGCTCACCAGCTTAAATATAAACCCCTATGTTACTAGATGGGTTGCAAACTGGCTCAAGGACAGAACCCATATGGTTAGAATAGCTGGAGCCATGTCAGACTCCAAACCAGTTACAAGTGGCGTCCCACAAGGCTCAGTCCTGGGACCTCTCTTGTTCGGTATATATTTCTCAGAGGTACAGGCCAACATGGAAGGACTGTGGCTGACCAAGTTCACAGATGACTGCAAACTGGGCGCCATAATAGACTCTCCAGCCAACACAAGCATCCTCCAAAAGGGCCTCATAGAAACAGACAACTGGTGCCAGAGCCATGGCCTCAAGTTAAATGCCAAAAAGTGTATAGTCATCCCCTTTGGCAAAACCAAAGTGCCCACAAATTACCACATAGGTGGTAATCCATTAAGTACAGAAGAAGTAATTAGGGACCTGGGGACCCAAGTTGATAGCAATCTCTCATTTGACAACCATGTGGCCAAAGTGGTTAGAAAAACATTTTATATAGCCCACCTAATCATGAAGGGATTCACATCTAGATCAGGGGAGGTCATCGTGCCTCTTTACTCATCCCTCATCAAGCCCATAATTGAGTACAATGCCCCTTTTGGGATGTACCTTACCAGACACCTGCAGCAACTGGAAAGACCCCAAAAGTACCTCACCAAGAGGATCAAGGGGCTCAAACAGATGCCGTATGCTGCCCGGTTAAAGAAACTCCAGCTCTACTCAGTGGCATACCGCCTGCTCAGAGGCGATCTGTGCCTGACGTATAAAGCCATGTCCAACCTGGAATTAATGGACATGCTGCACCTCAGAAAATCCAAATCCCATCGAGCTACGCGCTCGAGGGACTTAAACATCAGCACTGAAATAAATAGGACATGCTGGAGGGACAGATTCATAACCCAGAGTCTTCCTTCACTCTGGAATAAAATCCCAGTCCAGGTTAGGCAGAGTCCCTCATTGACTCTCTTCAAGAGGAATCTTGTTGAGTGGATGAGAGATCGTAGGTTTACCCCAGGTATCACTTCTGTGTCACTGTTAGACAGAGGCACAGTATACTAACCTTGAAAAAGGGCATAGCAAAATTAATTTAAAATGGGTGGCGAAAGCCATACACACTCTGGCTAGGCTTATAAATGCCCTAGGGCAGATAGCCTAGTATGAACCTATGAACCTATGATCACAGGGAGGTAGAAAGTGCCCATTGCTTCAAGGGCATCCTTGAATACATGGAAAGGAGTTAAAACTCCTTGTATTGTGCCAGAGGTTACTCACTACTAAACCCCAACACCAATCCTTACCTTCAACATAACTCATTTGCCTAATTTATTCTCTTTCTTACTCAATTCTCACCACCTGAGTGTATCCCTAAATAGAGTCAGCAGCCCCTCAGCTGACTATTTAAAGTATGAGCCAACAAACTACCCTTTTAAGTAAGCTGTTTCTTTTTCAGATCCTGAGTAAGTTGGGTTTCTTGTATACAAACTACTACAATGTTATAATGCAGGCTGCATTTAGAGTGGAACTGAGACCCCTGACATTCCGGGATAGGAAGGCAGAAAGTGGATTATTTCACTACTCAGACTAAATGCATTGTAATCACTGCAAAATCACAACCTAAAATAGAGAAGACTAAGAGATCACTTCTAAAATGTATTGCTTGTAACAGCAATCCAGTAAACAGCTGTGGACTGGACTGCACACGAATGGCATGCAAATGGTAACATTACCCTCAAGCTCACCAGAGCTGATGACATATAACCTGAATCAGCAGAAGTGCTGCACTCTGAACCCATTGCTGAATCATCAATACATGTATTTGTATATTTAGGCACAAGTTATACTAACAACCCATACCACTTGTAACAGAAAGCAGAAAGAGGGTTGCAGATAAGAATTAACCCTTTCAGAGTGGTCTTACCTTGTTTCATGTTGTAAAGTGGGTGTTGTAGTACATAGCCCTTTTTATAACCATGAGCAGTAAAGGTGTGTTGTTAGATATCAAAGCCTAACCTGCTATCTTTGCATTCTGATAAGTTGATGGGCGGCACCCATCTAACGTAAGCTCACATAGAACTGTTGTTCATAGCTTCAGCCTTAGGTACAGTAGCACTACTCTGTCCATGTTTGGGCTGAAAAAAGGAACAGTAAAACCTGTTTGAAACATTGCATGCAAGTGATGATTTAACATGATCAAACTAAATACCAGTGAGTGAGGAAGTAACAACCATATCTTGCAATCTCCTTATAAATGTCACAGAACAAATCCCACTATCTACAATGGTAGCCAATACTTTGCTAAGTATTGCACAGACCTGTGAGACAATGTACTGAACCTACCAGCAGCCCTCTGTAGAGACCAGAAATACATTTCCCATAAACATATGCCATCAGGACCAGTTAGGGGGACGCAGGTTCCCCTAGTTATCATTGCTACTTCTTGCAGGACAGAGGCCTTCTCTTGTTCCCAGTTCAACCACTGCACTGATATCTGAAACCTGCCAACACACAGTGTACAGCTGCTGTATAGACAAGCAGTATGGTTACTAGCCTGGTGCATGGTCCTCTGAAACATGTGACAGCTGGCCCCTCCCAGAACTTGTGTTCACTCCTCCAAGTATGACATGAGTGCTTTCATTATCCCTACATAGTGACATGAAGAACCATACCTCATCAGTTATGCTTGCAGTGAGAGGTACCCCCCATGACTGATGTCTATGTTATGCTGCGTTTCTTCTTGTAGGTGCACTGGATCATGCTGATGGTTTACGTCCAACACTGTGGTGTTGTGTGATTCTGCCCACCAACAGCACTGACTCTGTGGATCACTGTCTCTCAGATATGGTCTCATAGATAATGGTAAGTACCCCCCTTCCTAACAGGCAGTGCTCATGGGACATTACTGCCTGCAGAAGAATGTCACTTTCAGCTTAGGTGAAGTTGTCCAACCTCTGCCTTTCACCCCCTTGCAAGACATGAAATTACCTTAGATCTATGGATGAGAAACATAATATTTACCCCAGGACTGTCAATTGTGCTAGTAATGGAAATAAACAGCTTCTAAATACTTTATACCATGCATACATCCCCTCAAATTATATGTGGTATGATCTCAATTATTCTCATTAGGGTTAATATATAATTAGCGACTATGGGATGAGTAAAGCCAATCTATCACCAAATGGGATTGGTTATTTAGAGCACAAAAAGGGAAATTAGCTAGGCTTAAAATGGCCCACAAGAGCAGCTAGCCTAGTATTTACCTGTGAACCTATGAACCTATGACTGCTAGAGACAGTAGGATAACAATTACTAACAGTGAATTGTCATAGGTATATACAACAGTACAGGTATGCAGAGGTGCAGGAGATATACTATACTATAGACTATACTATAATGGGGGGGTACTCTAATGATACCCCAGACCAGTAGTACAGGTAAACGTACGTGCATGTTTGTAACTGACATGGCTGTCAGACAAAGGTCCATAAGGATATACAGGTGATTGGGAGCTTCAATGGTAACATAAACAATGCAGATTTATGCAATAATATGCGACAGTGGGCCCTTTCATATGATGTTGGTGACAAATATGTGAGGGGCACACTGTTTTCCTTCACCAAAAGTTGACAGCACATTTATGTAAGAACAACAGGATATTATACAGAT
The DNA here is from genome assembly GCF_019279795.1 of Protopterus annectens. Classification (NCBI taxonomy): domain Eukaryota; kingdom Metazoa; phylum Chordata; order Ceratodontiformes; family Protopteridae; genus Protopterus; species Protopterus annectens. The sequence continues at coordinate 80,953,089 of NC_056735.1, forward strand.
AGGTAAACCTGGTAGTGGGTTGTCTTATCTCAGCTTCAGTGTAGACATTCAGCTACATATATCTTACATTTTGACTCCATATTTATTTATTTTATTTATTTATTTGTCATTTGTTAACCAGGTTATTTCAACTGAGCCAGTGGCCCATGTTCAGTGGTGATCCAAGGAAAAAAGCTCCAGACAGTTATTACAAAGTTATGTAAAGAAAAACATCTGACAATGAAGATGTATGCAAACAGTACAATAATGTGCTTTACATGAGAACATCAGAAATTTACAAAAGGCCTGAGAATGAAGTTTGCATAAACATTACAATAATGTGCATAACATGCAGTACAAAAGTCAGAATTTTTTTTAATCAACAAAAAGAGAAAGAGCTGCCAATAAGATAAGATGCTTGTTGCAATAGGTGGGTGTTAACAGTATGAGATGTAGTAAGGTGCTAGGGTGGGATTTAAGTGGGATCACTGCAGTGACAGGTGTTGACATTTAGGAGAAAAGTTTTAAGTTTGAATTTAAACAGATTATTGTTAGAAATGATAATTTGTTCCATGCATGAGAAATACTGTATTTGTAAGGACGTTTACCATTGTTTTTGTTTGGTTTATAGGTGTCCAGAAGGAGCTTGTCACAGCTACGGAGAGCTCTGGGAGGGGTACCATGGGATATTAGTAAGGATAGAGCTGGTCAAGAAAGGGGTTTTAAGAGTAGAGCATGAGTCATGTGTAACTGGGAGTGAAGTAGGTGCTGGGGGAAGTCAAGCCACTGGAGTTCTTTTAGTGCATGGCAGTGATGAGATTTGTTGGGTTGGCTGCTAGCAAATCTTGCAACACTATAGTATGATTGACAGAGTTTGACCAAAAGGGTAAATTCTATATGTGAAAAGATGGGGGTGGCATAAAGTAGACACAGAAGGAGGAAAGCCTGAGCTAGTTTCTGCCTAGATTCAGGGGGCTATGCATTGTTTATGCCTGTAGAGTAGGCCAAGTTTTTGATTGGTCTTTTTAATACAGTGCTGAATACGGGTATCAAATTTTAACTGGTCATCGATAATAACACCAAGAAGTTTAATATGTGGGTCAGGTTGTATGATTGTATTGTCAAGAGAAGAAATGGTGAGGGTTGATTTGAGGTTAGAGATGGTTTTTGGAAAAAAGAACAGTAGCTTTGTTTGTTTGGGATTTAGAATTAGTTGGTTGTCGGTTAGCCATTTTTCTACAGATAGGAAGCTATGTTGAATAGTAGAGAGGAGGTTAGAGCAACTGTCAGAACAGGTAATACGGGTAGAGTCATCCACATATTGTGTCAGAGAGGATGCTGTACATGAAGTATGCAGTTGGTTTGTGAAAATATTAAAGAGTAAAGGGCCAAGAACTGAGCCTTGCGACACCCCAGTTTGGATTGGTAAGTAAGGGGAGCAGGTAACCAAGGGAAAAACGTCAACCCAAGCTATAGTCCAAACTTCCTTTATTACAAAACACAAACATGAAATGCCTCTGTTAAGCGCTTTCATCCCAAATTTCTCAGGACTTCATCAGAACAGAGGAATTACCCCAACCCAGTCCTTGGGTTGATGTTTTTCCTTGGTTATTTGGTCTGTTTGTGAAGAAGGGGAGCAGGTATTCTGCCATCTTACTGATTGTTAGTGAGATAGCTAGTGAACCATTTAATAGTAGAAGGAGATAAGTTGAGTTATGATAGTTTATCGAGAAGTTTGGCGTGTGATACAGTATCAAACACTTTAGAAAGGTCAAGAATGAGGCAAGAAATCAGTGCATTTTTCTCCATGGTTTCGGCAATGGTTTGAGTAAAGGACTGTGGGGCAATAGATGTACTATGATGGGGTCTGAAGCCATATTGCATAGGGGTTAGGAGGTTATTATCTAGAAAGTACTTAATAAGCTGTCTGTGTTACTATTAAAAATAGGCCTGACTAATACTGTACCCTATACTATTTGTTTGATTTGGCTTGTTCTCAGGTTGGGGAGCAATGGAATTTATTCCTATCTTCCTTTTGAAAACTCTAAAACTCTAAAAACATAAGGTACATTTCTCAGGTGGGGAAAACAGAAAGCGTGACACCTGAAAATATTACGATATTTTTTCGATATTTTTTGCCGGTTGCTTAAGAGTGCTGGTTGCTTGAGTTCCGGTTAACTGAGAGTTTACTGTAATTAGCGGGGGGGGGGTGCACAGCCCCCCACAAGAGCGGAATTCGATGAACGATATTTTCAATGAAATGCCATTCGTTCAAGAGAGTTTTCACTGATGTACTATAGACTCAAGAGTGAGTATATGATTTGAGAGCCAGGGAATGAGGATTGTTTTGATTCTTACTTTTCTGAGAGGTGCTAGGGAGTCAAGGATGGAGAGAAAAGTGTAATTGAAATGAAGGACAGCATCATTTAGAGGGATGTGTTTCAGAATTGACCAGTCTATAGAGTTTAGCATGTGATTAAAGGCCTCACTGTTAAAAGCGGAGAGACTGTGATAATCTTTATAGAGATGGTATTTACATGCAGATATACATTACAGGAAATTATATGACAGATTTATTTATTTATTTACTTTTATTTATTGACATTTGTTAACCGGGTTAGTCCAGCTGAGCTAATGGCCGATTTTCAGTGGAGACCCAAGGAGAAAAGCTCCAGATTACAAAATCAATTTACAGTATTGTACAGATTTACACTCCATGAATAATACTATTACAATATGGTTAAGATAAGAAGACAAGTAGAGAGAAAATATACAGAAAATATAGACAAGTAGTTCTGCACATAAATAGCATAAACAGTAGCAATAAGTGGGCTATCATTGTTTAGAGATAATAATTTCTGGATAAATACCAGCAGGTAACATAGTGAGAGAGGTTGAGACTAATACAAGTGGACATATGATGTGAATGAGATATAGAGAAAAAAAAGGAGGGGTTATGTAAGGTCCTGACAGGGGCAAGTTTTGTTGTTAAGCAGATAGAGTTTGAGTTCTTTTTTAAAACGTAATGGGTGGGTAATGTAGTGTATGTTTAAAGGAAGTTTACTTTAAGCTTGGGCTATGGAACATTTACAGAGTACTTTGCCTGCAGTTTTCTTTGGTTTGTAAATGTCAAGGAGCTGCTGGTTTGAGGTGCGAAGGGTCCTTGAGGGAGGACAGGTGGATACCAGGGAGAAGAAACCTGGGCAGGAGGGTGTATAGTACAGAGTTTATGATTTGAAATTGAGAGAAAAGGAGTAGTTGAGGGAGTCCAAGCCATTGGAGGCAGTTGAGTGCAAGGCAATGGTGAGAGTTCTAAGGGGAGTTGGTGATGAACCTTGCTATTTTGTGGTATGTTTGTTGTAGTTTGGACAGGGTTGTAGACTGAATGTTAGGACAGGGGCAGCATAGAGAAGGGAGGGGAGAAGAAGTGCCTGTGGCAGGGAGAGTCTAACATCAGCTGTTAGAAATGTTCTATTGCGATAAAGCAGGCCTAGTTTCTGGTGTGTGTTTACAATGGAGTATATGTAGGTTGAATTTGAGTTCATTGTCAATTATGACACCTCGAAGCTTGGTGTGAGGTTCTGGTTGTATTATGGTGTTATCAGAGGATGTGATAACAAATGTGGACCTATGTTGGGAGAGTGAACGTGGAAGAAAGAGCAGGAGTTTGGTTTTCTTTGGGTTTAGGATGAGAAGATTATCAGACAGCCACATTTCAATGGATAGAAAGGCATTGTGTGTTTGAGTGTGGAGTTCAGAGATATTGTTAGCAATGGAGATGAGGGTTGAATCATCAGCATATTGGATTATGGCTGATTTTTTGCTGGATGTGTACAGTTCATTGGTAAAAATATTAAATAGAAGGGGGCCCAGGATAGAACCCTGTGGAACACCTGCTGTGACTGGAATGGAGGGAGAGCAGGATCAGAGCCATCTGACAGATTATAGCCTATCATATAAGTAGCTGGAGAACCAGGATAGGGTGGCAGGAGATAGGCAGGGGTTGGATAGTTTAGATAGGAGGATAGGGTGGGAGACTGTGTCAAAAGCTTTAGAGATCAAGGAAGAAGCAGGATAGGAGTTGGTTGTTGTCACAGGTCTCAGCAATAGTATGAGTAAAAGAAAGGAGGGCAGTAATTGTGCTGTGGTTAGGCCAGAAACCATGTTTAGTGGCAGTAAGGAGGTTTTGCTGTAAGAGATGGTTAAGAAGCAGTGAGTGAATGCATTCTTTGAGTATCTTAGATAGTCGGGATAGGATGGTGATGGTTCTGTAGTTGGAAGGGTCAGCTGAGTTCCCCCCTTTGTGCAGAGGAATGGTGAAGGAGGATTTCCATAAGAGAGGGACAGTTGCTTCTTGAATGGATCTGTTGATTAGAATGGATACAGGATAGGCTATAGATTATTCAGCAGCTAGCTTGAGGGAGGAAGGAGGAATATTGTCTGTGGAGGGAGAGCAGGGTTTAGGCTTCAGAAGTAGAGATTTAATGTAGAAAGTGGAAACAGACTGGAAGGAGAAGAGGTTTGTGTTGGGTGGGTTTTGAGGTGTAGGGGGCAGTTGTGTTAGAGCTGGAGGGGGTGAGTTTTTGAATTGTGTCGATGAAGTTCTTATTGAGAAGGGTAGCATTTTTGAATGAGGTTTATTTTGGAAGGGGGAGGAGTTGGAAGGGCAGCTAGGAGAAAGAAGTTTGTTTAGGGTTGACCAAAACTTACGAGGGTCGGATAAGCTATTGATTTGGGGAGAGCTGTAGTAGGATTTTTGTCCTTATTTATTTGTTTCTTGGAAAGATTTCACAGTTGTCTATAATTTTGTAGTAGGGGTGGTGCTTTTGTTTTGATCCAGGCTTTCCGGTCACAGTCTCTTTATTGCATTATGGATCTAGTATCTTTAGATGTAATAGATTAATATATTATGCACCTGTGACATTTTGTTCTATCCCCATAATTAAGAAATATGATCAAATCAGATGCCCTCCCAGAGTAACTTCTTAGTCTAAGCAATGAATGCAGCCACTCATTTATAGCTGCAAAGGCATCTCAGATCCATGCATCCCTGTTGCACCCTGATAGTAATTTTATTATGGAGGTAATTTTATCTTTAAGTAATGTGTAGTTTTATACTTCATAAGTTGTGTAGCTGAATGTATTCCATTTATGTCTTTAAAGACTTCTGTACCACTACCTTCTCCATTATTTGAGCATCAGAGTACAATGGACTAGTCCATATAAAATCACTTTAGCTAGCAGATCTAGGAAACTATCTCTCTCTCTCTCTGATGCCCTCCTCATGAGATGAATAAAGATTATTTCTTGAAATTTCAAGTAGTTTATTCATTTCAGTGTTTTTATTATAATGCATCACATTCAACAGGCCAGTTATTTAATGTCAGTTACAGACAATGGGAGGGTCCAGTGTAGCTGATTAGAGGAAGATCTGGGAGATGGAAAAATAAGGAGCCCATCTCGCGTTGAGTTTAATCCATCATTTATATATTCCTAAAGGACCTATAAGGGTTTACCAGCTCAGCAGCACAATCCTAACCACACTTCAGAATGAACCCTAGAAAGTCACAAATACTCAAGATATTAAAAGGGCCTTTTGTTAACTGTTTGTCAGGAAAACTGCCAAATGTGCAATTTTGATTACCTTTAGATAACATAATAAAATTTCTACATAAATCCAAAAAGATGAAAACCACAAATGAAGGAGAGAGAGAGGCCAACACATTGGACCTCCATTTGAGCAGAAGATACAAACAAAAGCCTGTGGAACTTTATTCTTAATTAAAAGTTTTTTTATTTTTTATTTTTCAACTAACAAAAAAATGACAACACACCATGAGCTACCATCTGTATTAAACAAACCACTTTCGCCTGAGCTTCATCAGGTCCATCCAGCAAATAGATTAGCTTGTTTTGATCACTTAAAAATGCTTGCTTTTATGATGCTATCACCAGACGTTATTAGCATGTTTTGTATCACATGTAATATGAGAGGTTGTGTCTGCCTTTGTCTGCCTCATATTCCTTGAAGCAAATTATGAAAGCTTTATTATAGAACTTTTTCCAGTCTGACTTGTCCTTATCAATGCTTGTATCACATGTGATATGACAGGCTGTGCCCACTTTTATGGGGCTCATATTTCCTGAAATACATTATGAAGGGCTACCCTTCTCTTGTTTGGCAAAAAGGATTACACTGCCTGCTTATAAGAGGCTGATATACTTAATTAATGTGACCAGTCCCCAGTCTTCTTCCTGATGACGACAGACCTTTTTATATGCAGGAGAAGTTGCCACTTTGAGCCACACTAGGTGAGTCCCACTTTTTTTGAAAAACACATGCATCCAGGCAGAAACAAGTCACTGTGTTCTTTTTTATAGAGCTCATGAATGTGCAAATGTCAAGGAAATGTAAGGACAGTTGAAAAACTCATAACCTTTTGTATAGGCTTTTTGCAACCATGGAGTACAAATCCAGCAAGTAGTGAACTACAGAATATACACAACCTTTAATAAGAATAAGAATTTCAGATCTTCTTTGACTACAGGCAAACTGTGCCTGTGATGTAAAGAATACAGCGAACAGAGTGGGGCCCTGGGATAACAATTTTTACTGTGCTGCAAATTTAAGAAATTGTGTTAAATGTAAGTCAGGTGGCTAGAACATCTATAATAGGTGGCTAACTTCACCAACTGGAACCTGAAGAGAGAAAGAATCTGAACAGAAGAGCTCTCATTAGCTGCTAGATCCTGGAAGAGGCCTGCCAGTGAATACCCTAGACTGGAACACCACAGATCCACTCTCTGAGATCAGGCACATTCTCCTCTCACTGTGGACACCCCTGTAGGGACTTTGTCTAGATTCATCCTTTGTACTGTTTCTCTTTAGATCTGTCACCCTCTAGCTGACACATGGGATACCAGACCTGACTTGAGTCGTCTAGATTACTTTTGCTTTCATTGTTTGAGAATCATCTGAAATGCTTACATGAGGACTATTAGACTCCAGGATATGTGACAACCTTGAACAGTGTGTAAGGGTCATATTAACACAAACCCTGAAATCTGCCATAAATTATAGTATTCTAACAATGTGGTATATACAGATATAGATACAGATACATATATAGATATAGATATAGATATAGATATAGATATAGATATTTGTTGGTGTGGGTGGACTGCATTGGGTCTAAAAGATCTTTGTTCATCATTTGTTTTTTTTGACTGCATTTGGTCAACAAAGCGGATGGTCACTAGGTGTGTGAGATCGCACAATCTCACAATTGTACAGTTGTCGGGGTTGGTGAATATGCCCTTTTCCCATTATTGTATGATCTAAGAATTAGTACATACAATCAGAATGGATTTTCCATCACTTACTCAAGACCCCTATCAGATCTGAACTCTTTTTGAATAGCCATCTTCCTCATTAAAGCACCCCTGTGGAACAGCAAAATTGGTCAGAGCATAACAAAATGCAGTTACTTGATTTCTGGTCTACATATTCTAAACATTTTAAATACTCTGAGGATGGTCCAGCTGCATTTATATTTGTTCCTTACTATGCTCCTTGAGCTAACTTTTATAGTGTTATGTTACTATAACTAATAACCATTATCATGCTGTTTGTTTGGTGTCCCACTGTTATGCTAATGTTATCACTGTAGTTTGGAATTAAAAAATTGAGCGTACACAGCGTCAGGAAGTAGGTGAAGGCTTCGAGGAAGAGAGGACCCACCAGGCACAAATGAAAAGAAAAAGATATTGCCAGGAAGGGGAACCAAGTAAAACAAACGGAATTGAACCGAAAGGTGCATCGTTTAATCCAGCAGCAACACCTATGATTTTCCAGGACGCAGAGGACGACGAATTAGACGGCAGTGTTATTTCTAATAGTGAGCCGAAAGAACGCTCACAAAAAGGTACTTTTTTCATTTCCAACACATCGGAGATGAATAAATGGCTCAAGGAGCCTTATGACTTTATATTTAATGATAAAAATGAGATTCACAGTAAACGGACAGTTGTCATTGAAACTTTAAAGTCAAAAATGGAAAGGTTTTCAAAATTATTGTATAAATATAAGGCCATTACGATAGAAAATGGGTATTTGAATGAATGTTTACATCGCGACATTGTACCTAAGGGATTACGCACATGGAAATATCCCAACAATGTGCAGATAGGGTCTGTTTTCCATAGGGATTTAGTGAAGGTTTTTAACAAATGTGGTATGGAAATTGTTGGATGCATAATAGAAGAGAATGAAAGGAATCTTGTGGAGATTAAAGAGCAAATAGATGAATTAGATCTACAAATTAAGGGGGACCTCCTTTTTAACATTAAAGAAGAGAAACAAAAATATTTTAAAATAAAAGGGGAAATAGAACAAAAATGTAATGAACTTGTGGAAAGGAAGTCAAAGAAATTAAGAAGAGATATTTTGGAGTACAAGAACAACATTAGTTACCCCAACCCTATAAGTAAGACAGTTCCCTCACATCAGAATAACAACAGAAATAAATGGGCTTGTAGAAACAAAAATAGTAACAAGGATTATGAAAGAGAAGTTCATGAAACTGAAACTAACAATTTTGATTATGACGAAGACTTTCCTCCTCTAGAAACATCACGAAATGAATATAATTCAAAAGAGAGGAATCATTGGGATTTTCAAGGGAGGGGGGGGCAAAGAGGAAGAGGGTACCACAGGAGATAGAAACCCCCCCTCAAATCATGGATGGAAACAACAAAAAAATAGAACAAGATGGGAATAAGTTTACTCTTAATGCTTTTACAATTTACAATTTTAGTGACTTGCAGTTACGGGAAGAACATTTCACATTAATGGAAAAAGGGTTCAAATTTATACCAACAACGAGGGGGAATAGGGTACAAACAATATTAGATATGAAACTATTTCTAAGGAAAATGAACCTGGAATTGTTATACAATAACGAAAGATATGGTATAGACAGAGAAGCTATACAAGTAACTGAAGAACAAAGAATTTTAAAAAACAAGTCCATTTTTAACCCACCCATACACCCCCAGCTCAAAAACTTTGAAATCATCATGGAAGAGGGTATTAAAAAACTAGATAAAAGGATTAAATATGTTAACAACTTAGGAAAGACAGAAAAGAAACATCTGGAAGAATTGAAAAACAACAAGGGGATCAGGGTCATGAAACCTGATAAAGGTGGGGGTGTTGTTATAATGGAGTCTACAGATTATGAGGGCAAAATGAATGAAATTCTTAAGGATGAAACAAAATATAAAGTAGTTTCTCGTAATGAGATTGATTTAGCATATATGAAGATTGACATGGCATTAACAGACATGAAAATGGAAAATGTTTTGGATGTAAAAATGTGGTCCTATTTAATGACAAACAAACCAAGAATACCGGTAATTTTCGGTATTCCGAAAATCCACAAGCAAAGTGATGACCCCCCGTTTAGACCCATAGTGGCAGCAGAGGGATCCAAAACTACTACATTGGCTAAGTTTGTTGATGTCAAAACCAAACACATTTGGAAGAACAAAAAAGCCATATTACGTGATTCCTGGGATTTGCTAAGAGAGTTAAAACCGGAGTTATTCGAGGAAAATATTTTATTTGTAACAGTTGATGTAGTAGATTTATTTGGCTCAATACCGTACGACGAAGGCATGTACATGTTTGAAGAAGAGATATTTTGGGATAAGAACATGAGGTTTGAGGACAAGGTAGCGTGCACAGGGCTGATGGACCTAATTTTAAAGAACAATTTCTTTATTCACAAGGGAGAGCACTTCCAGCAAATAAAAGGAGTGGCGATGGGTGCAGCCTGTGCACCTACTTTTGCTAACCTTGTCTTGGCGAACTGGGAGGATAAGTATATTTTTTCCTCAAGGTACATGGAGTACTGTAAACTATACAAAAGATTCCTAGACGATATCATAATATTGTGGACAGGAAGTATAGACAAACTAAACGAATTTCTTAGTTATATAGGCAGTACAACCAATTTCTTAAGATTCACACATGATTATTCGTATGACAAGATTGCTTATTTGGATGTGGAAATATCAAAAACATTCAATACTTTTGAAACAAAAGTGCATAGAAAAATGACATATGTGAACTCTTTCCTCCATTTTGATAGTCAACATCCAATACATTGCAAGAGAAATTTGGTTAAGGGCCAGTTTATTAGAGGGTCAAGAATGACAACATGCGAAGAGGCATATGAGAAAGAATGCGATAAACTGGAAAGAATGTTCATAGATAGAGGCTATCCTAAAGGATTTATCAGTAAGTTACGAACAGAAGTGACAAATGGAAGGAAAGGAAGATTTAAACCCATAATGGGCATAAAGGAGACAGTCAATGAGCAAGAAGGGAACATGCAAGAGCAACACGACAATTATGAACATTCACTAGTTTTGGAATACAATGAACTAAATAAGAAAGTGAAAACATTGTTTAACCAAGAATGGGGGAGATTCAAGAGCTTCACGGATTTAAGGGGCTTGGCAGAATCCAACCCAAAAGTTGTTTACAAGAACCCTCTTAACATAAAAAATATACTAGAAACCGGGAAAAATACAAATATACAGTTTGGGGACGGAACTAACACCAGCAAACTGGGAACATATAGTTGTGGTAAATGTAAACAATGCGAAATGATCATAAATCATGAGAAAATATATTTGGAATGTAGGGACATATGGTTGCATGGGAAGGGTATTTTAATTGTGAGTCAAAGGGTGTAGTATATTTAGTAATCTGCAAAAAGTGTCCTTCCTATTATGTAGGGAAGACGGAGAGATCCCTGAAAAAGAGGATCTACGAACATACCTACGACATTAGGAAAGGGAAGGACACTAATGCATTATACAGACACACAGTTACATGTAAGGAATTTGACTACGCTTTCTTTGTTCTGGATCAAGTAAAAAGTGATATAAGAGGGGGCCCATGGGAGGAGAGTATAGGATACAGGGAGCTGTGGTGGCAAGTGGCTTTGGAAGCCAACAGATTCCCTGGTCTAAATGAAAATATCTCCATATTACCCCTACTAAAGCTGAAAGCAGCTACAACTAAGTAAGACAAGTCATAATCAATTTAGCCACAAGATGGCGTTAATACACAGGATAGAATACATAAAAACACCCATTCACATATACAAACAAACACACAGCATCCAGCAATTTCATGTGTAAAAACCATAGAATGGACCTTGTAAACAAATGAGAAAACACACAGGTTTTATGGAAGAACTAATGAATATTATTTAATTAGAAGTTTGTGTTATAGAAATTTTAACATATATTTATAAATGTATATTTACTTCGCTTTTACTTTAAAACAATGTTGAATAGGTAATTGGAAGAGAGAATTGATTGGTTCTGGAGTTTTTAAACTAGATATAGAAGGGAGAAAAAATTGTAATGGTTTTATCTGATGAAGTCTACTGATAGACGAAAACGTATGTTTTAATAAAGCGTTAATACGGAGATTTAAGCAGTTCGAGTGTTCCTTATCCTAATCCTTTCTCAGCTTCTATTTTTGTATTTTTGTTTGGTGACGGAGAAGGAAGCTGACCGTGGTTTTACTTATTGTGGAATTAAAAAATGAAAATGTACCTATTTTCTGGTCCAAGGCAAAGGCTCAAGTTTACCCCCCCCCCCCAACTGAGATGTACCTGTTGAAACATTTCTGCAGTGCACTATTTACATCCTTAAGGCTTTGTCATCTGAAAATCCGGGTCTATATTAAAATGTCGAAATCTTATTATTTTGAATGTTCTAACATCTAACCCTATTCAGCGAATGCTGAAAATAGCGAAATGACAGATAACCGAATTATTTCCGAGGGAAAGAATTCAGTTGTCCGTTTCTGTCGTTTCGCTGTTTTCAGCGCTGTGGTGGAAAGTTACGGGTCGGGTTCAGGTAAATGTGATTGGGAGTGGGTTAGGTGAGTTAGGGTTAGGGCGCGAGGGAGGTATGTGTGCGATTGTGTGAACGTGAGGGTTAAGGCTGGTTAGGTGAGTTAGGGTTAGGGCGCAGGTGAGGTGAGTGTGCGATAGTGACGGACTTTAGGGTTAGGGTTTGGGTTAAGGTAAGTGGATAGTTAGTGGTGTTTGTACAGTTTAGTGTAGGGTTAGCTGCAAGATTTTGGGTGTATATGTGTGTGGATTGCTGTTTGCTTTGTTTGCTTATGTTGTGTGTATGTGTTTTGGAACAGCAAATTTTTTCCCTAGGAAAAAATTTGCTGTTATAAATGTTCGATGTTGTCAGCATTCGCTGAATAGGGTTCGATGTTTGAACATTCGAAATAATGAGATTTCGATGTTCTAATATAGACCCGAAAATCCTGCCTTGCTGGTGCGAGAAATTTGCTTCCAAATGTTGTATAGGATAGGTGCTGCCCCTGCTTCTTTTTCAGTGCACAATTTGCTGTTTAATATGGGTAACATCTTTAAGATGCAAGTAAACTGTTAGGCATGTTCTCTAATGAAGCTATGTTGCATGTATGTCTGCAAACTGCTATATTTTTTGAAGAACACAGATGACATAATGAATTGCTAGGGTCAACATACCTAAGATATAGTAAGACTGAAGACTAATGCATGCAGCATGCATATCTATGCATGACATGCCTTACGTTTATATTTGGATCTACTATTCAGAATTCAGAATTCACATATTCAACATGAACCTCAAGTTTTAAAAACACATTGTGGTCACCAGACGTTAAATGAACTAAAAACAAAAAAACATGAATACCGGAACCAGTAAAATCCACCATTCATTGCAAAAAAAAGAACAACTTAGCACTTTTGCCAACCAAAAATAAGGCTTCTTCAGAGTTGTTCTAAATATTTTAAATGCAGCTTATATACTGGTAATTAATCAACATACCATTCACCGTCCTATAATTCACAATTAAAACTTTAAAGAGACAGTCTTGTCCCTGACCATTACCTAAAACCATACTTATACATTATATCACTTACCATGTCATATATAAAAAAACATTTTTGTATCTATGTTCAGGAAATTTGATTGTGCCTGATTTTTAAATAAGGCTTAATAGAAATAAAATCATTTAAACCAGGGTCAATAGTGGCATTTAACCTTAATTGCCAAAGAGACTCCTTACTCTCCAAAATTAAATTGATGCCCCCCCCGTTCATTCATTGACACCTTGTCTATAACAAAAAATAACATTTTTTGAAATTGATACATTTCTCTGAATGTGTGAAAAGTGCATTATGTACATCCTTGTTTTTAATAGCCCTCGTGTGTTCACTTATTTTGTCCCTTAGCCGCTAAATGGTTTTGCCAATACAAAAACTGGGGCAGGACAAACAGGTAGCTACATAAACCACGTGGGTAGTCTTGCAATTGCATCTTCCAGGACACTGTATAGAGCTGTCATACCCTTTGATATGAACATAGGGTCCATCGTTTATATACCTGCAATTTTTGCAACTTCCACACTTAAACATGTTTGATTTAAAGTTGATCTATTACTTTTACCTTCCAAGATGTTTTTCATATTTCTCCCCCTACTGAAAACTATCAGAGGCTTTGTTCCTAACATGGCCATCAAGTCCTGCTGGAAACATAATTTTCAACATTGGTTGATTACCTCAACTACCATATGGCTACTTTCATTATATTCCAGGACCATGGCATTGGTTCTTCCACTCTCCTTGGTCATACTATTCCTTCTTGACTCCCAACTGGACAGTACAATTGGCGAGAAAGGTGATACCCTCTTCTTCAAAACTTCCTTTTTGATGTTAATTAATAACTTCAAGGGATAACCCCTTTCCAGGAACATCCCTAATAAATTATACATCTCTTCCTGGAACATGTGTTCAGCACTGGTAAGTCTTGGTACCCTTACCATCTGTCCCTTGACGACACTCCGTTTTTGAAAATGGGGGTGATTGCTACTGAAATGCAACAAGGTGTTTGACTAGGAAGCTTTCCTGTATATAGTACTCTCTACGTACTTGTTCTTAATTGTTAAACTGATGTCCATGTAATTGATCTATTCTTTACCTCAAGTACTAGTGAATCTTAAAAAATCTGTGGTCCCATTAAGATATTCCACAAATTCACTAGCTTCCTGTTCATCCCCCTTCCATAAAATGAGGATGTCATCCAGGAATCTGTTGTAAGACAACATTCTTTTATGGTACTGGGAATGAAAAATATACTCTTTTTCCCAGTCTAACAACACAAAATTAGCAAAAATGGGATCACATTTAGCTCCCATTGCTCCTCCTGCTTATTTGATGAAAAACATCCCCCTCAAACATGAGGAAATTATTTTTTAAACCTATCCCCATAAATTCAACTAACAATTCAGCTATTTCTACATCAGTAACCCCCAGACTCAAAATACTATTCCTGAACATTTCGATACCCCTGTCATGTGGGATAACTGAAAACAAATTGACCACATCGATGGTCAAAAAACTATACCTGAATTCATCCGTATTTCTGAATCTGGACAACTTATTTAAACAATGCCACGAGTCCTTTACAATGTGATCAACTTTCTCCAACAGATATTTTAGTTTGTTATCAATCCATGCAGCCAGGGGTTCAGTTTTAGAACCCCTGGCAGAAACAATGGGTCTAAAAGGGGGATCAGTGATAGATTTATTAGTCTTTGGAATTCCAAAAATAGTTGGTAAAACCTTTTTCCATGGTTAAAATTCCATTTCTTTTTCATTAATATGACCTTCCAAACATTCCTGCAATAAAATTATATCTACCCATGAATATGCCCTATTAACTTCATGTCTTGAGACCCTTTCATATGTTGACTAGTCATTTAAAATCTGTTCCATCCTGGCTGCATAGTCAATATGATGCATAAATACTATGCCCCCTCCCTTGTCAGGGGTCATGATTCTTAAATTCTTTTCCGTGGCCATGTACTGCAATAATTGATTTTATTCCCTGGTTAAATTGTATTTATATCACTTTTTATTTTTACTTTTATTATTATTGACCAGTCTACATATTCCCTTTTCACACAGTCTTTCGAATATATCAATTTCAGGGTTACATGGGGGTACAAAGGTGCTTCTGCGACTAAGGAAATTGTTATCTACCTGATTAATGTTTCTGTCTTTGAAAAACATTGTTAAATTCATTTGTCTGGTAAATAATTTCAGATTTAAAAGGATTTCTGCAACATCGGGGTAAGAACTACGGACAAAAGTCATAACCTTTTTCAAAAACGTAAAATGCTGATTAGTTATTTCTAAATCAGAATAGATGTAAATGATAAAACCCTCTGTTCTACCTTGTTGCACACCAATCCAACTTCATTAACCCCAAGTCACTTTCAGTAATATCTGTCCATGAATTCAAATAACCAATCACTTCCACTTCTTGTATTACCTGTTGTTCCAAGATTTCCCATGGAAGTGATTGCCCCCCTCGTTCCACCCCTGAGTTTGATTTTGTTGGTTCCGGGTCGCCTGATTCTTCAAACGCTCTGACATTCGAAGGGGCCAACAGAAGCATTGTAATGTGCACAGCTAACAGAAGCATGGGAATGTGCACAGCTAACAGAAGCATTGTAATGTGCACAGCTAGCAAAAGCATGGGAATGTGCACAGCTAACAGAAGCATGGGAATGTGCACAGCTAACAGAAGCATGGAAATGTGCACAGCTAGCAGAAGCATTGTAATGTGCACAGCTAACAGAAGCATGGGAATGTGCACAGCTAACAGAAGCATGGGAATGTGCACAGCTAGCAGAAGCATGGGAATGTGCACAGCTAACAGAAGCATGGGAATGTGCACAGCTAACAGAAGCATGGGAATGTGCACAGCTAACAGAAGCATGGGAATGTGCACAGCTAGCAGAAGCATGGTAATGTGCACAGCTAACAGAAGCATTGTAATGTGCACAGCTAACAGAAATATGGGAATGTGCACAGCTAACAGAAGCATGGGAATGTTCACAGCTAGCAGAAGCATGGGGATGTGCACAGCTAACAGAACAATGGAAATGTGCACAGCTAGCAGAAGCATGGTAATGTGCACAGCTAACAGAAGCATGGGAATGTGCACAGCTAGCAGAAGCATGGGAATGTGCACAGCTAGCAGAAGCATGGGAATGTGCACAGCTAGCAGAAGCATGGGAATGTGCACATCTAGCAGAAGCATGGGAATGTGCACAGCTAACAGAAGCTTGGGAATGTGCACAGCTAACAGAAGCATGGGAATGTGCACAGCTAACAGAAGCATGGGGATGTGCACAATCAACAGAACAATGGAAATGTGCACAGCTAACAGAAGCATGGGAATGTGCACAGCTAACAGAAGCATGGGAATGTGCACAGCTAGCAGATGCATGGGAATGTGTATAGCTAGCAGAGGCATGGGAATGTGCACAGCTAGCAGAAGCATGGGAATGTGCACAGCTAGCAGAAGCATGGGAATGTGCACAGCTAACAGAAGCTTTGTAATGTGCACAGCTAGCAGAAGCATGGGAATGTGTACAGCTAGCAGAGGCATGGGAATGTGCACAGCTAGCAGAAGCATGGGAATGTGCACAGCTAGCAGAAGCATGGGAATGTGCACAGCTAACAGAAGCATGGGAATGTGCACAGCTAGCAGAAGCATGGGAATGTGCACAGCTAGCAGAAGCATGGGAATGTGCACAGCTAACAGAAGCTTGGGAATGTGCACAGCTAACAGAAGCATGGGAATGTGCACAGCTAACAGAAGCATGGGAATGTGCACAGCTAACAGAAGCATGGGGATGTGCACAGCTAACAGAACAATGGAAATGTGCACAGCTAACAGAAGCATGGGAATGTGCACAGCTAACAGAAGCATGGGAATGTGCACAGCTAGCAGATGCATGGGAATGTGTACAGCTAGCAGAGGCATGGGAATGTGCACAGCTAGCAGAAGCATGGGAATGTGCACAGCTAGCAGAAGCATGGGAATGTGCACAGCTAACAGAAGCTTTGTAATGTGCACAGCTAGCAGAAGCATGGGAATGTGTACAGCTAGCAGAGGCATGGGAATGTGCACAGCTAGCAGAAGCATGGGAATGTGCACAGCTAACAGAAGCATGGGAATGTGCACAGCTAACAGAAGCATGGGAATGTGCACAGCTAGCAGAAGCATGGGGATGTGCACAGCTAACAGAACAATGGAAATGTGCACAGCTAACAGAAGTATGGGAATGTCCACAGCTAGCAGAAGCATGGGAATGTGCACAGCTAGCAGAAGCATGGGAATGTGCACAGCTAGCAGAAGCATGGGAATGTCCACAGCTAGCAGAAGCATGGGAATGTCCACAGCTAACAGAAGCATGGTAATGTGCACAGCTAACAGAAGCATGGTAATGTGCACAGCTAACAGAAGCATGGGAATGTGCACAGCTAACAGAAGCATGGGAATGTGCACAGCTAACAGAAGCATTGTAATGTGCACAGCTAGCAGAAGCATGGGAATGTGCACAGCTAACAGAAGCATTGTAATGTGCACAGCTAACAGAAGCATGGGAATGTGCACAGCTAACAGAAGCATGGGAATGTGCACAGCTAACAGAAGCATGGGAATGTGCACAGCTAACAGAAGCATTGTAATGTGCACAGCTAGCAGAAGCATGGGAATGTGCACAGCTAACAGAAGCATTGTAATGTGCACAGCTAGCAGAAGCATGGGAATGTGCACAGCTAACAGAAGCATTGTAATGTGCACAGCTAGCAGAAGCATGGGAATGTGCACAGCTAACAGAAGCATTGTAATGTGCACAGCTAGCAGAAGCATGGGAATGTGCACAGCTAACAGAAGCATGGGGATGTGCACAGCTAGCAGAAGCATGGGGATGTGCACAGCTAACAGAAGCGTGGGAATGTCCACAGCTAGCAGAAGCATGGGAATGTGTACAGCTAGCAGAGGCATGGGAATGTGCACAGCTAGCAGAAGCATGGGAATGTGCACAGCTAACAGAAGCATGGGAATGTGCACAGCTAGCAGAAGCATGGGAATGTGCACAGCTAGCAGAAGCATGGGGATGTGCACAGCTAGCAGAAGCATGGGAATGTGCACAGCTAGCAGAAGCATGGGGATGTGCACAGCTAGCAGAAGCATGGGAATGTGCACAGCTAACAGAAGCATGGGAATGTGCACAGCTAACAGAAGCATGGGAATGTGCACAGCTAGCAGAAGCATGGGGATGTGCACAGCTAACAGAACAATGGAAATGTGCACAGCTAAAAGAAGCATGGGAATGTCTACAGTTAGCAGAAGCATGGGAATGTGCACAGCTAGCAGAAGCATGGGAATGTCCACAGCTAGCAGAAGCCTGGGAATGTGCACAGCTAGCAGAAGCATGGGAATGTCCACAGCTAGCAGAAGCATGGGGATGTCCACAGCTAAAAGAAGCATGGGAATGTGCACAGCTAACAGAAGCATTGTAATGTGCACAGCTAGCAGAAGCATGGGAATGTGCACAGCTAACAGAAGCATTGTAATGTGCACAGCTAGCAGAAGCATGGGAATGTGCACAGCTAACAGAAGCATTGTAATGTGCACAGCTAGCAGAAGCATGGGAATGTGCACAGCTAGCAAAAGCATGGGAATGTGCACAGCTAACAGAAGCATTGTAATGTGCACAGCTAACAGAAGCATGGGGATGTCCACAGCTAACAGAAGCATGGGAATGTGCACAGCTAACAGAAGCATTGTAATGTGCACAGCTAGCAGAAGCATGGGAATGTGCACAGCTAACAGAAGCATTGTAATGTGCACAGCTAGCAGAAGCATGGGAATGTGCACAGCTAACAGAAGCATTGTAATGTGCACAGCTAGCAGAAGCATGGGAATGTGCACAGCTAGCAAAAGCATGGGAATGTGCACAGCTAACAGAAGCATTGTAATGTGCACAGCTAACAGAAGCATGGGAATGTGCACAGCTAACAGAAGCATTGTAATGTGCACAGCTAGCAGAAGCATGGGAATGTGCACAGCTAACAGAAGCATTGTAATGTGCACAGCTAGCAGAAGCATGGGAATGTGCACAGCTAACAGAAGCATTGTAATGTGCACAGCTAGCAGAAGCATGGGAATGTGCACAGCTAGCAAAAGCATGGGAATGTGCACAGCTAACAGAAGCATTGTAATGTGCACAGCTAGCAGAAGCATGGGAATGTGCACAGCTAACAGAAGCATGGGAATGTGCACAGCTAGCAAAAGCATGTGAATGTGCACAGCTAACAGAAGCATGGGAATGTGCACAGCTAACAGAAGCATGGGAATGTGCACAGCTAGCAGAAGCATGGGAATGTGCACAGCTAACAGAAGCATTGTAATGTGCACAGCTAACAGAAGCATGGGAATGTGCACAGCTAGCAGAAGCATGGGAATGTGCACAGCTAGCAAAAGCATGGGAATGTGCACAGCTAACAGAAGCATGGGAATGTGCACAGCTAACAGAAGCATGGGAATGTGCACAGCTAACAGAAGCATGGGAATGTGCACAGCTAGCAGAAGCCTCCTGAAGACACTGGAGGGTATAAATATATCTCCAAACACCATCATATTGGGTGACTTCAACTACCCGAATATAGACTGGGAACATTACTCAAGCCCTAACTTTCTAGCCCAACGGTTCCTGGAGTTCATAAATTCAAATGCCATGGAACAGCTAGTCACTGTTCCCACGAGAGGAGAAAATATACTGGATCTCATTGTCACAAACATGGGGACAAAATGCTCCACACCGGAGGTATGTCCCTCATTGGTGAGATCTGATCATAAACTAATCTCACTTGAAATCCATATATCCCCCCCACCCCAAACAAAAAAGGACCACAGTGAAGAACTTCTCTAAAGCAAACTTCACACTACTCAAGACTGGTGTGGTATCCTTCAAGGCCCCTGAGCCAGTGGAAACCACAACCCAAGCTGCGGAAGCCCTTACAAATGCCTTCTATGAACACCTCCAGGACTGCATGGATCAGGCAATCCCAAATAAAACCAAGACTCTTTCCACAAAGGGCAAACGTCCAGTCTGGTGGACCCCAGCCATTAACAAACTTTACAATAAGAGGAGAAAGCTATTACATGATAGAACAAAATCCATAAAAGGGAAGTCACCCCTGATCATTATTAGTAAAAAATACGAGCACTCATAAAATCAACTAAGGCCAATTTTGAGAGAAAAATTGCCATGGATTCAAAGGACAATCATAAGGCCTTTTCAGCTATGTTAGGAACCTGGGTGGAAACTCCCAGATATGCTCAGAATTAGTCCATAATGATACAAAAATCACTGAACCCACAGACATTGCCAACATACTGGCAGACAGGTTCAGTGCAAACTTCACCCCTCTCCCCTAGAGGAGAGATAACTACGGCAGCCGAGTGTAGCCTCCCAGACATCTCAAATGCACAGGTGAAAGCTGCTCTCTCTAAAGCTAAAAACACAGCATCAACGGGACCGGATGGTGTCCCCGGCTGTGTGCTACACGAGCTAAATGAGGAATTAAACCCGCACATAAGGCAGCTGTTTAATCTCAGCCTTACCACAGGATACGTGCCCAAGGAGTGGCGACGGCAACTGTGGTCCCACTCCACAAAGGCGGCGCCTCTACGGACCCTGGTAATTACCCCATAAGCTTAACAAGTCTAGTCTGCAAAGCTATGGAGAGGATCATAATGGAGCTCATAAACAAAGATACAGGGGACTTGCAGACATTGGACCCGACCCAGTTTGGCTTGTCAAGGGAAGATCATGCCTTTTGAACTTGGTCGACTTCTTCAAACAGTCACCAAGGCCATTGATGAGGGAAAGGCAGTCCATACAGCCTACCTTGACCTTGCAAAGGCTTTCGACACAATACCCCACTCGGGTATTGTAGAAAAACTTACCAGCTTAAATGTAAACCCATATGTCACAAGATGGGTTGCAAACTGGCTTAAGGACAGAACCCACAGGGTTAGAGTTGCTGGCGCTATGTCAGACTCAAGCTGGTCACAAGTGGTGTCCCACAGGGCTCGGTCCTTGGCCCCTATTGTTCGGCATCTACTTCTCAGAAGTACAGGCCAACATGGGAGGACTTTGGCTGACAAAGTTTGCAGACGACTGCAAACTGGGCCATAGTGGAAAGTGCATCGACACGGATATCCTTCAGAAGGGACTCACGGAAACAGATAGCTGGTGCCAGAGCCATGGCCTGAAGTTAAACGCCAAAAATGTATAGTCATACCCTTCGAAAAAACAAGGTAACCCCAAGCTACCATATAGGTGGCAATCCACTAAGCACAGAAGAGGTTATCAGGGACCTGGGGACCCAGGTTGACAGTGGCCTTTCTTTGACACTCACGTTGCTAAAGTGGTTAGAAAGACCTTCTACATTGCCCACCTGATCATGAAGGGATTCACATCCAGATCTAGTGAGGTCATTGTTCCCCTGTACTCTTCACTTATCAGACCAATGATCGAGTACAATGCCCCATTCGGGATGTATCTCACCCGACATCTGCAGCAATTGGAGAGACCCCAAAAGTTCCTCACCAAAAGGATAAAGGGACTCCAAAATCTGTCATATGCTGCCAGATTGAAGAAACTCCAGCTCTATTCAGTCGCATACCGTCTGCTCAGAGGTGACATGTGCCTGACATACAAGGCCATGTCCATTAATGGACATGCTCCACCTCAAAAAATCCAAATCCACCAAAACCACTAGAGCAAGCGACTTAAACCTTAGCACGGATATAAATAGGACGTGCTGGAGGGATAGATTTATCACTCAGAGACTCCCCATGCTGTGGAATAAAATCCCGGTCCATGTGAGGCAGAGCACCTCGCTGACTCTGTTCAAGAGAAATCTTGACCTGTGGATGGGAGATCGTAGGTTTACCCCGGGAATCATCTCTGTGTCACTGCTGGACAGAGGCACAACAAACTAATGGGCACAGTATTTTTTCATATAAGGGGTGGCATAAGCCACAAAAATTTGGGCTAGGCTTATAAATGCCTTAGGGCAGATAGCCTAGTATAAACCTATGAACCTATGAACCTAAGCATGGGAATGTGCACAGCTAGCAGAAGCATGGGAATGTGCACAGCTAACAGAAGCATGGGAATGTGCACAGGTAGCAGAAGCATGGGAATGTGCACAGCTAGCAGAAGCATGGGAATGTGCACAGCTAGCAGAAGCATGGGAATGTGCACAGCTAACAGAAGCATGGGAATGTGCACAGGTAGCAGAAGCATGGGAATGTGCACAGCTAGCAGAAGCATGGGAATGTGCACAGGTAGCAGAAGCATGGGAATGTGCACAGCTAGCAGAAGCATGGGAATGTGCACAGCTAACAGAAGCATGGGAATGTGCACAGCTAACAGAAGCATGGGAATGTGCACAGCTAGCAGATGCATGGGAATGTGCACAGCTAACAGAAGCATGGGAATGTGCACAGGTAGCAGAAGCATGGGAATGTGCACAGCTAACAGAAGCATGGGAATGTGCACAGCTAGCAGATGCATGGGAATGTGCACACCTAACAGAAGCATGGGAATGTGCACAGGTAGCAGAAGCATGGGAATGTGCACAGCTAGCAGATGCATGGGAATGTGCACACCTAACAGAAGCATGGGAATGTGCACAGCTAACAGAAGCATGGGAATGTGCACAGCTAGCAGATGCATGGGAATGTGCACAGCTAACAGAAGCATGGGAATGTGCACAGGTAGCAGAAGCATGGGAATGTGCACAGCTAACAGAAGCATGGGAATGTGCACAGCTAGCAGATGCATGGGAATGTGCACACCTAACAGAAGCATGGAAATGTGCACAGCTAAAAGAAGCATGGGAATGTGCACAGCTAACAGAAGCATTGTAATGTGCACAGCTAGCAGAAGCATGGGAATGTGCACAGCTAGCAGAAGCATGGGAAATATACAGAAGGATATATTGGTGCAATGCACTTTTGTCTAAGAAATAAAGAGCATAGTATAGGAACACAGCTCTTGTATGCACAGCAATTGGGTAATAAATAAATTAAAATTAAACATTGTCTAGAAATAAAGTATGCATATTATAGAACTGCTTTCATATGTCCAGTAGCTATATGATGTGCTAGGACAATGTTTAAGGTTACATATGATGGAGAAATAAAGTCATAAGAGAGAAAAAGGAACTTGAGAGGAGATTGAAAAAATTATAAAGGTAAAGAATATGAGAAGAACAAAAAGAGGTGTAGAGGCTAGGAGGGATGAGTGAGAAGCAAAGGGATCAGGTATAAATTTAGAATAAGGGGGTGAGTTGAGGGATGCATGAGTGATACTGTGGGGTAAAGTGTTGTTAGCATAGGGGATGGGGTGAATACAAAGAATAGGAATGTGCTTGTATTATATTGATGCTTATGTTGGGTACTGCAGGAACAGAGCCACATATTAGAAAGGAAGTCTTTTAGAGTGGCTTTGAATGATTGGAAGGAAGACGTTAACCTAATAGATATGGGTGACAGAATAGAAGTGTAACCTGTATCTGTTGGACTTGGCCAGATTAAGTACAGTAAGAAGCTTTGGGTCATTGGATCACAGTGGTTGATTTGGACATAGTCGATTGGAGTTGTATTTAGTGCAAGACAGGTGGAAGGGTTATGTATCATTTTAAAATAACTTGGAGAACAATTACACATTATAATAAAATATAGGCCAGGAAATTTTTCTGGGTAGAATGTCAAGTTGCAGAAGGTAATTTTGGCAAACGTAAAATGAACAAAGTAAGTTTTCCAAAGCTATCTCCCACAACAGTGGCATTTGCCTTTTTTCTCCATTGTTGTTTGACCTCAGAGTTAGTCTACATAAGTTCAGAGGGTAGAGAGTATTTACCACATGAGTGAGTAACAGAGGGCTTGCCTCACTGCAAAAACAACTTTCCTCAAGATATTCGCTGAAGGCAGTTTCAGCAAACTTTTTCCAAAGTTTTTACGTTGACTGAAATTGCATTCAGTGAGTGAACATGAATCCCATACCTGCATCACACAGTTTGATCAGTTTGATGTATGACAGCAAGAAACAAATAGCAAAATTTAAATTCACAATAGTTTGATGGATTTGATTGCATCTATAATTGTTAGGAGGTTATAGTCACTGTAATGTGTGGTTTCATCATCACACAACCACTTCATAGCCTGGATTTGATCAAGGGGCTAGCAACAAGTCATGTCATGTTTATTTTTTTGCCAAATACTCAAGCAAGCTGTTTAGATTGCCAGTGAGATGTTTTTAGGGAAATGCTGCATGCTATGGCCTGCCCACAAGTCTAATTCATTAAGAAGGTAAATCACTCAACAAGTCATTTGATTGGTCATAAAGATAGCCTGCTTTTCAATTGATACCTGAGAGAAAAAATGACATTCATTTAGTAATATGTCATGACTGTTGCTACGTAAAAAGTATAAGAAGTTACTTTTTGGTTAGTTGCTTATTACAGTTGTTGTTGTCTTTCGGCTTTTCCCGGTTAGGGGTCGCCACAGCGGAACTCCGGTCCACTAATGATTTGCAATAGGTTTTTACAGTGCCAAGTTGCCAGCTCGATGCCCAACCTTATTACAGTAAAAATAAATATTTATTAAAATTGTCAAAGGTTTCTTATTAAGTAAATGAATATGTTACTTCAAATATATTCTTTGGTTGTTATTTCTGTACATGCTATCACCACATCATTGGTTTAAGTTTAAAATAAGTCTGATTTTATTAATGATGGCTGACTTACCTTTAGTAACTAAAAGCAAGGAGCATATGATAAACCATGTAGCTGCAATAAGACATTGCCAAAAAAGCATTATCACTTGCTGTGCTCCTTTAGGTCCATGATGATATTTTATGCTACTGATGCCAATATAATTAAAGCAATCACTTTTAATTATTACTCTGTCATGTAATGCTGTAATAGATACTTAACCTAAAAAACTGCTTTGTCTCTTATCTTAAACATTTATTTTGAGTTCCAGGCCTCCTACAAATGAAATAACTATTACTATCCTTCCATATCTTGTCCTCATAAACACTTTTCATACATTCTGCCTCAGTGCCACTTTTGATTACTTCTGCACACATATTTGTCTTATGCGAATGCTCAGCAAGGGAAAACAAGAGCTTTACCAAGTGTGTGTGTGTGTGTGTGTGTGTGTGTGTGTGTGTGTGTGTGTGTGTGTGTGAGAGAGAGAGCTTTCTCCTTTCATAAACTTTTCCTCACAGGAATTTTATAGATCAGAAGGCCCATCATCCTGGAGAGTGTCTCTGAAATGGAGCTGACAAGGTTAGGCCCAGGTCAGGCATCTTGTAAATCAAAGGCAGCGTCTGAAAGAGAACGAAGAGCATGCAGTAGTACAGATGCTCGCTGACAATGTTATCGTTACAAAAAGGATTGTGTTACCTGCACTTCAGATGGTGCTTACTGCTTCTGTTTTCCCACTAGATGACATTATAAGGTTAAATTAGTGGGTATTTAGCCATTAAAAAGTACTCCAGTTTTATCTCTGCAGAAACACCTTCTACAGAATCTCTTTTCTTGCGTAAGGAATTATTTAGCATTTAAATGATGCAAGTCTCTAGCTGATGCTGAAAATGCATTTATTTGGAGCCTGCACAGCTTATCATGAAGGCTATTTTATATATGTGTGCTGGTTAAAATTCTAGCTGTCATTTTTCATATATAAGCCAAAGCGATAACCAATGCACTTTTATACTACTCAGTATTAATCTAAAGAACTTTAATTTGTGATAAACAAGAATACAAATGGGTTTTAGCTAATGAAATAAATACTGAATTTTATTAAAAGTATACTTGTATGTGTTTATAGTTGAAGATACTTATGACTTAATGCTGGGGTGTTGGCAGTGTAAACCTTAAATCTTTTGATTTAGTTCATTAACATAAGACCAGACAAATGCTAAACACCATCAACCAACCTCTTTGGATCCACCTTTCTGAGTAGGAAAACTAATCAAGTTTACCATTTATTTTCTTTCAGCTTCGCTTTAACGGGACAGCATTACATGTGAACAAGAAGAATCTTAATTATGTAACCAGATAATAGGCAACTAATACCGCTGATCATTATTGTTTCAGACACTGTATTTGTTTGGTTTGAGTTTGAAAAATAGTGACCTAAATTACGACTCAGTTTGCATACTGCGCAGAGCACATTCTGCAGTAGTATTCTAATTGCTGAGATAAAGTGTACTATGTCCTTCCTCAGGATGTATTAAACTGTCATTTTTCAGCTTGGAGTTACATTTTTACTATAATATATGAGGTTTAGTTCATGGACCACAGAATATTTCTACTTCAGCTACATGAGAAGATGGCAGCTGAACCAAAATTCTGCCTTTACTCTGCATAAAATAAATGAGATCTCTGCCAATTCAAGCTTCATATACAGCAAGGCCATAAATGAAGTATGGCAAATATACATTATATGACCTTTTTAACCTGCATCCTTCCTGACAGGATAAACTACACAACCCTATTTAACCACTAGCCTGACAATTCCTGGTGGATGCTTCTAAATAGTCAAAAATTATTTGAATGTTTTCCCTCTTTTGCATAGTAGAACAAACTGCTATTCTTTATCATAGGTGGTCTAGGCTAATGGCCCTGGGGCCCTTACAAGCCTAGCCAAAAGTTTATCGCCAAAAAAGAAACCTCAGTCAGCACCCATTGCCCTTGTTAATGAGGGACAAAGGTGGAACCCCCTGGGACAAATTTGTGGTTTCCCATCCACTCTTCAAGGTTGTGCTTGAAGAGGGTCAGCGAGGTAGTCTGTTTGACATGTATGGGAAGTCTATTCCAAAGATGGGGCAGCCTCTGAGAGACAAACCTGTCTCTCCATAATATTTTGTTGATGTTGCATATTAGATTTAGGCCTTTCAAGTGGATAATGTGTGAGAAGTTAGACTTATGAATATGGAGCATCTCTAATAGGGCAGGGTCTGATATTGCCTTGTAGGCGAGACACAGATCACCTCTGAGCAATCTGTATGATACTGAGTAGAGTGATAGTGATTTGAGCCTATCTGCATAAGACAGGTGTTGGAGGCCATGGATTCTCTTTGTGAGGTATTTCTGTGACCTTTCCAGTTGATACAGGTGTTTGGAGAGGTACATACCAAATGGGGTGTTATAATCAATTATAGGTTTAATGAGGGAGGAGTACAGCAAGTTAATAGCCTCCTTTTTTCTGGATACAATCCCTTTACTTATGAGATGAACCATGTAAAAGGCGTTTCTGACCACTGCCGCTACATGATGGTCAAATGTGAGATTGTTGTCAACCTGAGTACCCAGGTCTCTCACCACAGGTTGTGTGCTTAAGGGGTTGCCATTGATGTGGTAATCAGTAGGGGCTGTGTTTTACTGAATGGTATGATAATACATTTTTTTTGCATGTAACTTAAGGCCATGACTTTGGCACCAGTCATTTGTTGTGAAACCCTCCTGCAGTATGTTAACATCATTTGGGAAATCAGCGACAGCACCCAACTTACACAACCTACAGTCATCTACAGTCTTGGTCAGCCACAGGCCCTTTGTCTTTGCCTGGACCTCTGAGAAGTTGATGCCAAACAGTAGGGATCCCAGGACAGATCACAGGGGAATACCACTAGTGACAGGTCTGCTGTCGGAGGTAGTGGCACCTATTCTGACCTTGTGGGTCCTATCGGTGAGCCAGTTGGCCACCCACCTGATGAGACAAGGATTTATGCCAAGTTGAGTTAGCTTTTCGATGATGCCCAAGAGGGGAACTGTGTCAAAGGCCTTGGCCAAGTCAAGGTAAGCTGTATGTACTGACTTTCCCTCATCCAGGACCTCGGTGACAGGCTTATTGACTACATTTCGCATTCTATAAACATTGACTTAAAAAAATGCATTATTTTAGTTACCATAAGGTGAAATACCCATCACCACCTGTACTTTAAATAAGTCAATGAAACTATGTTTAAGTATAATAAACATTTTTGTGTTTCAAGGGCATTTATATAGTTAGCTGTGGCTTTTTACCCCTTCGGTTTGAATAAAGTTACTATGTTCTATGCCTGTCTGTTTCTGTGCTCTGTCAAGCAGACACTGAAGTAATCCACTATCTATATCTGCGAGCTCCCACTTCAAGGTTCTTGAACAAGGCCATACAAGCCAGCCAGGTGCTCTGCCTGGTGATAAAAATCTTGAGCATAGGGAGTCATAGGATGATCTTGCGATGAATCTGTCCCTCCAGCACATTCTATTTAAGTCCGTGTCAAGGTTTATCTGTCCCACCCCTTGATCTTCTTTTTGAGTGTCATTTTTGAGGTGAAATATATTCAAATCTGGGTTCCTTATGGCCTTGGTATAGGACAGCAATGAACCTCTGAGCAGAGACATAGCTGAGTGAATAGAGCTGGAGTTCTTTTTTCAGTCTTTTACTGAATAGACATATTTTCCTTTCAGAACTTCCTTTTGGTGTCTGTTGCAGGCCTTCAAGCTGCAAGTGTCTGGTCAGAGCATTCTAAACAATCATATAGGTCAATCATGTGAGTACATGAGTGCAGAGTACAGGGGGATCAGCCCATGTAAATCCTTCTAGATGTGTGGGGCTTCATGATCACTTTCCTAATTACAAAGGTTTTCCCTAACTACTTTAGCAACATACTTGTCAAGATTCCTCCCTGCTTTACTTGGGTCCCCAGATCCCTAATAATTTTTCTGTGCTCAGTGGATTGCCACCTATATGGTAGCTAGGGTAACCTAATTTTTTCGTTTGGTAGCTTTATGGCTTTTTACGCGAATCAGTTTGGATGGCTCTGGCATTTTGGCTCCGCTTTTGATGAGGCTCTCTGCGATTCAGATTGTCAGATTTTTCATCTCGACTATAGCCTATGTTTTGTCAGCCAAGCAAACTTTTGTCAGCCATAACCCTCCTGTGTTTGCTTGTACTTCAGAGGAACCCTCTCTTGGACTGAGTCTGTGGGACACCACTTGTGACAGGCTTTCACTTGGTGATAGCTCCAGAGTCTGACACCCCTCCAGCAACTCTGACCCCGTGGGTTCCCATCTTGTGATGTTGATGTAAGGGTCTTGTTGATGATGTTTTTACATTCGAGCTCTGATGAGTTTCGATATTACCTGGCCTTTGCAGGTTTCCGCTGCCTTGCCAGGCTCGAGGTTCCTCATCAATGGCCTTGGTGACTGTCTTGAAAAAGTCAACTCAAGTTAAGTCAACCAAGTTTAAGTTTGACAAAAAGCCTTGGGCTGGATCCAAAGTCTGCAAGTTCCCTATCCCTATGTCTTTGTTTATGAGTTCCATTATGATCCTCTCTTTGGCTTTGCAGATTTGTCAGTTCAAGGGGCGTAAGGTAAAGGGCAGTGTCTGGCACTGCACCGCCTGGTATGAAGTGGGACGCGTAAAGGCGCTTCACTCAATATCCTGGAGTGCACAGTGAGAGGAGGCTAAGCTTAAACAGTGCGTATAATCCTCGTGGGTTTAATTCTCAAGGAGAAGCACAGCCACGGGAATGGGACATCATCCCCATGGATGATGTGTTTTTTTTGGCCTTAGTGAGGGTCTCACTCTGCTGAGCTTGGAGGGGTTTCCAACTCATCCCTGATAAACAGATATCTCCTTGGGAGGGGGAGTTTGTGACTGAACCCTATGTTGTATGTTAGTGTAGTGTAGGTTCAGTAATTCATCATTTTGAACTAACTAATTCTGAGCATATGAGGGGTTTTCTCCTAGGTTCTAAACATAGCTAAAGAAGGGTATAAGGATTGTCTTTAGAGCATTTACATTTTTCTCTCAAATTTTTGCCTTGGATGATTTTATGAGAGTTTTTCTTTTTTATTTATAATGAATGAAGGTGTGTCTTAGATTCAAGGTGACTTTTTTCTATCTTGTTGCTTTTCCTCCTTATTTTGTTGCAGAGCTTATTCCCAACCACCCAGACTGACGCTTGCCTTTGGTGCCTTGAGAGCGCCAGTCTTAGTTTTGGGATTACCGTCTTGGGATTGCCCAGTAGGCCTGATCCCTGTAGGTTGTGGTAGATTCAAAATGGTTGAGTAATGTAGACAACTGGCCTAGGGGCCTTAAAGGAGACCACACTAGTTTTGTAAGCGTTTTGACTAGTTTTTCAGAAGTTTTCACTGTTTTCAGAAGTTTCTTCCAGGTGGGGGCTTGTTTGACCTCCAGTAAGATTAGTTTATGATCTGATCTCACCAGTGAGGGGTCGTGACTTGTGAGGGGTATACTTGGTGTTGTGTTGATTGATGACATCAAGTATGTTTTTCAATCAATGTGGACTTCCTCTTGTGGGTTCCATGGTGACGGAGTTTCTATGAACTCCAGTTGAACCCAGGAGGGAGTGTTCGGCTTGAGTAGTGTTTAGGAGTCTATATTAGTCTAGTTGAAGTCCAGTAGTATGTTAGAGTTTGAGATACATTTATATTTCCAGGTCCCTCAGGAAGGCCATGTGAGGTTCCTGAGAGGTCTCTGGTGGTCATAACATGCTCCTGATTGCAGGAGCAGTCTTGGTGAGCAAGTAAATGCACCTGATGGTTTGCCCTGGGTGTCTTCGATGCATTGTAGGCGCTGCCACCAACCTTGAGGTGTTATGAATATGGACACTCTCCTCTTTCTTGGTGTTGTTTCTGATTTTGGGGCCGGAACGCATGATAAGTGAGGTGAAACCTGTTAGGTGCTGGGTGCTGGGGTGCTCTCAGGAACCAGGTTTCTGTCACAGCACAGACATCGATGTTCTCCATATTGAGAAGGGCCTCGAGTGCGTGCATCTTGAGAGTGAGACTTCTGGTATTGAGTGTATCATGAGCAGCTGTTCAATTACTTCATGATTTCATACCTTTTGTTCCTGCCTTCTGATGATGCATTTCTGGGGACAGATACTTATTAGTGAATGGATGTGTATTGTAGTTTGCAGCTGATTTCAAAACATGAAGTAAATAATGTAACAAAATCATCTAGTCTCTCACTCACTCACTCACTCACTCACTCACTCACTCACTCACTCACACACAATAAATAATTAAACAAAACATACTGACTTTCTTTATTGTAACATTTGCTGAGCTCTGGGAAAATGAGCAGGAGACAATATCTAAATAAAAGGGGGCTTACTCAAAAGCAATACTGGTTTACTGGGTGGGCACTCAGTGTCATGGATCTATGGAAAACAGTGGATAGGAGGATTACATAAATAGTTTATACAACAGTCTATAGCAATGAAAGAGGGGAGGGATGGACTTTGTAAACTAGATTACCATAAGGGGCGGAGGCCAGAGACACAGCCAAGGATGAAGCAGGCTAACTAGAGATGGGTCCAATCAAATGAAGACAATGAGAGGGGTCCAATCAAATGAAGCCAATATTGAAACGTTTTCAGAAACTTTAGCTTAACATATACTGGAAAAAACAGCTAGTTTCATTCATTAGGTTTCTAGTCTCAAAAAGGCTAGATATTTATAGGATGAAAGTGCTAAATTGCATTATTGAATATAAGCAGTATTTGCACAGCTAAAAGCAGTGTTTATTTATCCTCAATTGTGTGTGTGTGTGTGTGTGTGTGTGTGTGTGTGTGTGTGTGTGTGTGTGTGTGTGTGTGTGTGTGTGTGTGTGTGTGTGGTCCAAGGGAATGCTAGTGTCACTACAATGCTTGAGAACACTGTGACAGATGGGTCTATATTATAACATCGAAGTTTATAAACATCAAATGTTATAATATTGAACCCGTAATGTCGCACGCTGAAAACAGCGAAGATGCAGGACACCAAATTCTTTCCCAGGGAAAGAATTCGGTGGGCCATTGCTGTGGCTTCACTGTTTTCAGCGGTCTATATGTTGGAACGTTATGGGTCGGGGTCAGGTAAGTGTGCGATTGTGTGTAGGTTAGGGTTAGGGGGCAGGCTAGGTGAGTTAGGGTTAGGGAGCGGGTCAGGTAAGTGCAGATGTGTGGACATTAGGGTTAGGGGACGGGTTAGGTGAGTTAGGGATAGGGCATGGGTCAGGTAAGTGTGCGATTGTGTGTAGGTTAGAGTTAGGGGGCGGATTAGGTGAGTTAGGGTTAGGGCGTGGGTCAGGGAAGTGTGCGGTTGTGGGTAGGTTAGGGGGTGGGTTAGGGTTAGGGTGCAGGTGAGGTGAGTGTGCGATAGTGACAGACCTTAGGGTTAGGATTGGGTTAAAGTAAGTGGATAGCTAGTAGTGTATGTAAAGTTTAGTTTAGGTTTAGGTGTAGGATTTTAAGTGTATGTGTGTGGATTGCTGTTTTTTGTGTGTGTTTGTGTTGTGTGTACGTTTCTCGGAATAGCAAATTTTTTTCCCTGGGAAAAAATTTGCTATTCTGACTGTTCAATGTTTTCAGATTTCGGTGTTTGGGGTTCGATATTATAACATTCGATGTTTGTAAACTTTGATGTTATAATATAGACCTGTGACAGATAAGGTATTTTTTCTGCCCAAAGTGGGTATTTACAGTGTTTGTTAATTAGAAATAGGGGCTCCGCTGATGGGGAGAATTCCACTGTTTACAGAAAAATGGTGGATAAATCACCAAAACAGTGTGCTATTGCAGCTAAATTTCTGTGTGTGTGTGTGGTGGTGGTGGGGGGTGCTAATATAATGAGATTCCAGTGTCCTTACTGCTATAAGGTATAGAAATTATGACATTTTTTGCTTGTGTGTGTGTGTGTGTGTGTGTGTGTGTGTGTGTGTGTGTGTGTGTGTGTGTGTGTGTGTGTGTGTGTGTGTGTGTTTATGTGTGTTTGTTGAAGTGAGGTAATACTGCTTTTATTTTTACTCTGGCATTACTGCTATTGTAATCATCTAGAGTATAAAATACTCTGTACTATTTCAGATAAGAATGAAAGTGTTCTATTACCATCAATTATTATTACAAGTTATTTATAGCACTTTTATTGTCTGCATATACATTTCTAGCTAGTTTCACTGTGTGTAAGGTATTAACTAGAAATTTTCTACAATTGTTAAGCATCTGGTTGGGTTTGTTTGTTCTGATTTCCTGCTAAGGAGTGTATCATATAACTTGTTTGCAGTTAAAAGCATTCTCATTTCTGCAGTTTTTTTTACCTAAATAGTGTGGGTAGTGTAGCATTGTCCATATTCAGCCTTGTGTTTTGGGCCAAGTTGTTTGTTAGTAGAGGCTGTGTGTCTGAGCACATGTTGCAGGCCATCGTAGTTTAGCCAAAGCCAGTATAGCATTTCAGTAAGAGTGAATTGTTTATGGTCATTGGCTGATTGGAGGTGCCTGGACTACGGCTTGGAGTAAGCACCTCATTGGTTCTTTCAAGCTTTTATTAAAGTTGTTTCAGGTTTCAGCTTTGTTACTTAAGAAGTTAACTTGTGAGTGTTTCTGCCATTTCACACTGAGCTACTCGGAGGAAGGAACATGATCTGTGATATATAATATTAAGTATCCTGTTTTCTTGCTTATTTTTAGAAGTTATTTATAGCACATTTTTGTCTGCATATACATGTCTAGCTAGTTTCACTGTGTGTAAGGTATTAACTAGAAATTTTCTACAATTGTTAAGCATCTGGTTAGGTTTGTTTGTTCTGATTTCCTGCTAAGGAGTGTATCATATAACTTGTTTGCAGTTAAAAGCATTCTCATTTCTGCAGTTTTTTCTACCTAAGTAGTGTGGGTAGTGTAGCATTGTCCATATTCAGGCTTGTGTTTTGGGCCTAGTTGTTTGTTAGTAGTGGCTGTGTGTCTGAGCACATGTTGCAGGCCATTGTAATTTAGCCAAAGCCAGTATAGCATTTCAGTGAGAGTGAATTGTTTATGGTCATTGGCTGAGTGGGGTTGCTAAACACCTCATTGGTTCTTTCAAGCTTTTTTTTTAAACTGTTTCAGGTTTCAACTTTGTTACTTAAGTTAACTTGTGAGTGTTTCGGTCATTTCACACTGAGTCCAGATCAGTAGCCTGATCCCGAGTCCCGCCCTGCCGGTTTAAATCGGCCAGCCTCCACTTTGTTTGTTTTTTTTGATTGACCCGTATACCTGGCATACGGGCCAATCAAAACTTCTTGTGTTATTGGCCCATATCCAATCAAATGTTTAATGCGGAACTGCAATGCATTAAACATTAAAGACTTTTTTTTAAGACCTTTTTTTTTTTTCAGTTTCAGAACCTTACAAGCAAAGCCCACAAAAATGGGCACACAGATAAAAGCGTATGACTGATTTATTTTATTAAATTTTTTGTTAACCTGGTTAGTGAATTAATTTTGTAGACCCTTCATTCCAAACTCCAAGAAAAAAGAGCAAATACAATATGCTTGCAAAGATTAGAGTAGTTAGACAGCCAATATGTTTTTGGAAAGTGGGGCTAAACTGGAGTATCCAGAGAAACCATGTATTCAGGGAAAAGTCATGCATACATACAGACAGAGAATGTATAGACTGCACATAAACAAGACATCAGTGGTCAGAATTAAAGCCTCGGTCCTGGAACTCTGAGGCAGAACCCTAACCATTGCACTACCATGTTTTTACATTCTTTAAGTAAATCTGCAAGAGGACATATTAGGACACTCCTAAAAAAATGCTGAAGAGGCAAACTGAAAGTGCAAGGTGGTTGACACAAGGGGGTGTACACAAAAATGTTGCTTCAGAGAAAGGGTGGTGGACGATTGGAACAGCTTTCCTGAAAGGGCGTTAAGGTAATAAATAAATAAATGAACAAATTCAAAAATGCATGTTGCAGTGATAAGGTCATCCTTTTGAAGAGTTCGGAAGGGGTAGATGAATAGCTGTTAGCAAGTCGGACCTACATCTTGTGCGATATATTTTGGAGGAATAGCTGTTAGCAAGTCGGACCTACATCTTGTGCGATATATTTTGTATAGATTAGCAGGGCTGTCAGGCCTTATCTACAAAGAAAATCCATATTTTAGATATAAGAATGCTTCATTGTAAATAAGAATCTCTTTGTAGGCATAAGAGATGCCTTTGCTTTGCCTAAACACACAATCAGGTATTTCCTCTTCCTTTCCCTTTATAATTTGAAGTCGCAGACCAAGTATGTATGCAGGCTAAGTAATGTAGAGAAGGGTGAGAGGATCATTGGAATCTCTGGTAGATGCTGAATGATTACATTTTTTATTTATTTTAGGTAAGCATGGTCGTGTCTTCAGGATATGCAGCAGAAGAAATACTGTTTGACATAACTTGCCAAAATATAGTGGAAATAGTCTTTTTTACTCCAATTGTAATTAATCCCTGCTGGTGTCCAGCCCAAAGCAGGTTTGAACAGGGTGCTGCTTGTTGTCTTGGAAGCTTAACAAGTCAGCTGGAACTTGTCAGGAGGATGCCTGAATTCACCCATCAGTATGAGCTATACAGCTATGAAACACAGATTTTTTTTTCTCATCCCTTTGTTGCACAGTAATTACTAGGTTTTGCAGAAGGCCAAATAAGTAATGTTTTCCCTTGACTTTATTTTTAACATAATCAGAGGTTCTTTTCATCTGCAGTGTTCATTTTCTGTAGGCCTGCTGATGCCTGTTTATGGTCAGTTGGCTGAGTGGGGTTGCATTAAACACCTCATTTTTTCTTTCAAGCTTTTTTGTCTTCAGTTTCAAGACCTTTTTTTGGTTCACTTGAGAGACCTTCTATTTTTTTTTTGTCCCTACCTGGGTTGCTGGAAATGTGGCAACCCTGCTCGGAGGAAGGAAGTTGATCTGTGATATATAACATTAAGTATCCTGTTTTCTTGCTTATTTTTACGCGTTATTTATAGCACTTTAATTCTCTGCATATACATTTCTAGCTAGTTTCACTGTGTGTAAGGTATTAACTAGAATTTTTCTACAATTGTTAAGCATCTGGTTGGGTTTGTTTGTTGTTTCCTTCCCTCCCTGTTGGTATCCTATTTTTATACTTGGTGGCTTTACAGTTGCCCGCCCCTACTGTAAATTTGATCTGGGACACTCCTCCCAGTCTAGTGTCGTTACCTCATTCTACCTAATCCAGGGAGGACATTTGAGAAAGTCAACCCAGTTAGTTTCTGCTCCTCCTTTCCACTTTCCTCTTTACAAAAAAATTTTTTTTCTAAGCTTGTTTCCTGCCTTTCCTGTAAGTCATATAGTAAAGATGCAGATTTGCTGTATCCAGGACTGATTGTAAGCTTCTGAGCCCCCAAGCCTTTCTGTGTTGGAGGGAAGCCTTCTAGCTTAATTTTGTTTATTAGAACTAGCCAGTTTTCTAGTTTCAGCACTCAAATCTGTTTCTTTGGGCTCAGCACTTGTTCAGAACTCATTGTAAGCACTAAATAAGCTACAAATTACTACAGCACTCAACTTTCCTCACTTGTCTAGAGGAAAACAGTTTTTAGTACTTCATAAATAAATACCTATCCAGGCATGTCTAAGGGTCAGCTCCTGGTGTTTTCTCCTTTCTACCTGATTAATCTGGGCATCTTGGAGCAATGCAGCAATTTCCTCATGCACACAGATAACCCTCTCCTTCTACCACCCAACACTACAACCTGTGATAGATGTACTTATATAGCCAAACTGGAAGCAAAGCTCTCTTCACGCAAGACTGGACTAGATAGTCTAGAGAAGGTAAACACTTGCACCACACCAAACTCATCACATAGTCCCTCAAAACCTACAAAACCAAAACACACACATAGAAACACAAAACACACACCTACATTTTCAGAGGTTCTCAATAAAAATCTCACCAAGCAACAGGGACCTCCAAAGCAGAAACGCAAGCAACCTCCACCCGCCAACACAACCCAAATGACAGATAGCCCACAAACTCAGTGTGCCACTCAACCACAGGCCATAAGGCATAACAACGTACCCAACACTCTAGTCATAGGTGACTCTATAGTCAGACACACTGATGTTCCACTCACAAGGCTAAAGAAGGAGGAAAGTTACTGTCAGCTGCCTGTCAGGTGCCAGGATCTGCCACATAATGCATGCACTCAGGTCACTCCACAACAAGTACAAATATTACTCTGTCATTGTCCATGTTGGTGTGAATGACCTGAGACGTACCTCCCTGGACTACATGAAAAGAGACATGGAGGAGCTCTCTGATCTTGCAGCCCAGGCAGGTATGACCCTAGCCCTGAGTAGCATCCTGCCAACACCCAGAATAATACCGCAGTACAAGGACAAAATGATTGACTTCAACAATTGGTTAAGCTTCTGATGTCATTCTAAGGGGATCTAGTATCTGCCTGGGATGACATGATCGACAAACCACGATGCTTTGCCAGAGATGGTCTGCACCTGTGCCCTTGGGATTCCGGATAATGGCTAAGGCTCTTGCCACCCCTATAGTGCCATTTTTAGGCAAGGTTCAAATGACAAATTCACCACCATAGCAGGTACAAGCAAGCAAAATCTGAAGGTAATGCTACTTAATGCTAGAAGTCTAAAGCTCAAAATGCACTCAGTCGACATCTGTGCAGTGACAGAGACCTGGTTCAAGGCTCCAGAGAGCACACCTGCATTACCAGGCTATAATTCATATCACACCTTTTGGCCACCTAACCTGGACTGAAACACTAAAGGTGGAGGCGTGTCCATATTCATTAAGGATATCCACACCTCAAGGCTAGTTGCTGAGCATAATGCATCCAAGATTATCCAAGTACAACTAACTCTGGACAAGACCACAATCCAAATTGCAGCTTTCTACAGATCCCCCACCATGCCCCAGGATTTTCACTCCTCATTTCTTGATACACTGGAAAATATTAAGGTACAACCTAACACCCTAATAATGGGCGATTTCAACCACCCCACCATTAACTGAGAAAACTACTCATGTACCAACTCTTGTGCTCAATGTTTTCTGGAATTCATAAATTACAATGCCTTGGATCAACTTATCCACACCCCCACCAGTGGCAGCAATATCCTAGACCTGGTCATTACCAACATGGGCAGCCGGTGTTCCACACCAGAGGTCAGTTCCTCGTTGGTCAGATCCGACCACAAGCTAATCACCCTAGACATCCACATCCCACCCCCAACCCCCATTAGGGAAACAACTCTAAAACATTTCTCCAAAGCCAACTTCACGCTTCTTAAGACAGAAGTTGCAAACTTCACAACACCCATGCTGACAGACAATAGAGGTACGACTGCTGAATCCTATACAAATGCCCTTTATACACACTTACATGAGTGCATGGATCATGCAATCCCTAACAGAACCAAGATGCTATCCTCCAAAAAAAAAGAAGCCAATCTGGTGATCCCCTGCCATAAACAAACTCTACAACAGAAGAAAGAAACTGTTGAAACAAAGAGAAAATCCCATGATTGGAAGAACTCAGTGGTCAGCCTCAGTAAGAAGCTGAGATCCCTCATAAAATCCTCCAAAGTTAGTTATAAAAACAAAATTGCCACTGATTCTAAAGACAACCACAAAGCATTATATAGCTATGTCAAGAATCTCAATGGCAACACACAGATATGCTCTGAGTTACAGCACAATTGCACTAAATATACAGAACCAACTGATATTGCCAACATCTTGGCAAATAGGTTCAGTGCTAACTTAACCCCTCTCTCACCCCCTAAAGGCCCATCTGTATACCGGAAGAATGCAAAGTTCCTGTAATCATGGCTGCACAGGTAGAAAACACACTCTCCAAAGCCAAGAACACAGCATCCATGGGACCTGACAGCATTCCAGGCTGCGTTCTACATGAACTACAGAACAAACTGGCACCTCACCTAAGTACCATTTTCAATCATAGCCTCACCTCAGGGTTTGTGCCCACTGAATGGCACACAGCAAAGGTTATCCCACTCCACAAAGGGGTAGCCACCATGGACTCTGGGAACTACCGCCCCATCAGCCTGATGAGCCTGGTCTGCAAGGCTATGGAAGCATCATCATGGAACTTATAAACAATGACATTGGTAATCTCCAAACTCTGGATCCTACCCTGTTTGGGTTTGTAAAAGGCAGATCATGT
This sequence comes from Protopterus annectens, assembly GCF_019279795.1. Taxonomy (NCBI): domain Eukaryota; kingdom Metazoa; phylum Chordata; order Ceratodontiformes; family Protopteridae; genus Protopterus; species Protopterus annectens. The sequence continues at coordinate 80,992,091 of NC_056735.1, forward strand.
CTCCTAAACCTGATAGACTTCTTTGAAGTGGTCACTAAAGCAGTAGATGAGGGTAAGGTGGTTCACACAGCCTATCTAGATCTCGCCAAGGCTTTCAACACCATCTCCCACTCTGGAATTATAGATAAACTCACTAAACTAGGTATAAATCCCTATGTCACAAGATGGGTTGTCAACTGGCTCACTGACAGAACCCACACTGTGAAAGTAGCAGACTCTAAACACAACTTCAGACCAGTGACAAGTGGAGTACCACAGGAGTCAGTCCTGGGTCCTCTCCTGTTTGGTATCTATTCAATGAAGTACAGGATAACACAGAAGGTCTTTGGCTAACAAAGTTCACAGATGTCTGCAAACTAGGAGCCATAATCAAAACTCCTAATGATGTGGACATCCTACAAAAGGGCCTCACTGAGGCAGTTGCCTGGTGTCAAAGCCATGGCCCTCAAGCTCAATGCCAAAAAGTGCATTGTCATCCCTTTTGGTAAAAACTCTGTACCACATACATGATAGTCTATTTAACATTGAAAGTGTGATAAGAGACCTTGGGACACAGGTGGACAGTAGTGTCTCCTTTGATAATCACATCGCCACAGTAGTCAGGAAATCCTTCTATGTGGCACACCTCATCACAAAAGGTTTCTCATCCAGGAAAAAAGAGGTCATTGTTCCCCTCTACTCATCACTCATTAGACCCATTATAGAGTACAACACCCCTTTTGGTATGTACCTCACACAAGACATGTACAACAACTGGAAAGGCCGCAGAAATACCTCACAAAGAGGATTACTGGCCTCAAACAAATGCCCTACGCAGACCATCTCAAAAAACTCCAGCTTTACTCTGTCACATCTCGCCTACTCAAAGGTGATCTCTGCCTAACATACAAAGCTATGTCAAACCCAGAGCTGTTGGACATGCTCCACTTAAAGAAATCCTAATCCCTCCGAGCTACATGCTGTAGGGACCTAAACTTTGTCACCATAATAAACAGAACATGCTGGAGGGATAAATTCCTGTACCAGAGACTTCCCATACTCTGGAACAAACTACCTATCTATATCAAACAAAGCTCCTCATTAGCACTCTTCAAGAAAAATCTTGATGATTGGATGGGAGATAGGAAATTCACCCTGGGGATCACTTCTGTGGCTCTGCTTGACAGGGGCACAGGAAAATAATTTTCTTGGGTGGCAAAAGCCAGGGTACCATTTGGCTAGGCTTATATAGGCCCTTGGGCAAATAGCCTAGTACCTTCCTATGAACCTATGAACCTATGAATCATATAAAGTTGTAGTAAGACCAACTAGTGAATATTCTGTGTGCGCATATAACACTTTACAGGTAAACTGGCTGAAAAGTATTCAGAATTTTTTCTAGACAGATTAGAAGTGCGAGGTTGGAGAAACTTAACCTTCATAAGTTATAGATTACTAAGAGGGACCTTCTACTGATCTATAGTAGTTTTGCAGTAATCCTCTTTTGTATCTTTGTTAGGGAGAAAATTCTTCGATAGTGAGGCGGGTATGACTTGGAATGAAATCCCTTAAGAAATAAGGAAAGCAGGCGCACTTGATGTAGTCAAGGTCAGAGTGAGCAACTAGACGGGTAAAAGAGTGTTTAACCAAGCTCTTAAAGGTGACAGACTCAGAAAAGGTCTTAATAATAAAGCTTACAATTTATAGATGCATATACTTACATTGATGCATTGAAAATACGAGCTATTTACAGTAAAAGATAAGGAGCTAAAACAGCACAGAAAATGTGTGTGTGTGTGTGTCTGTGTGTGTGTGTGTGTGTGTGTGTGTGTGTGTGTGTGTGTGTGTGTGTGTGTGTGTGTGTGTGTGTGTGTGTGTGTGTGTGTGTGTGTGTGTGTGTGTGTATGTGTGTGTGTGTGTGTGTGTGTGTCTGTGTGTGTGTGTCTGTGTATGTGTGTGTACTGTAAGTATCTTGCTTGGGGCAATGTGTACCTGATAACCTGACAATCCTGCACCTGATATTCTTTTGTTGATAATGCAGGGGTTAGGACAAAGGGAAATGGCTAAGGTGTTTGTTATGACTTTTGTGGATGCACCTATGTTGAATTCAGACCTTAAGACAAACCCTAACTTATGTGCCTATTAATAGCATTTTAATAACGTTGCAATAAATACTATTTATGTATATCAACTGCCATAAGTACTACCTGTGTATATCAACTGCCATTATTCTAAGACATAAATGGCTAGGGGCAGATGACATCAGATGTCTAAGTTTACTGAGGCTGAGAATGAGGTAGTACTACAGATATTCCATCAACATGGTCAGTGCCTCATACCATTGCAAACCACTGACAAGTCCTTCCTTGACTGTGTCTGGTGACAGGTTTTTCAGGATATAAATGCAGTGGATGGCCATGACTGCAACTGTGATATGGTTCTATGCAAAGCCAGTGACATGATACTTAATGACACTAACATAGTCGAGCCCCTAAGGAGAGAAAGGTTACCGGTGGTAGGTATTCTGCTATAACACCACTTACAGAGAAGGAGGACTTCCTAATTTCACCCAAGAACAGTTCTACATCAACAGAGTTCTACACTGCTGTGCTGGAAGTCAGGGTAGAGATGAATAGACCCCAGAGGATTCCTAGAGGTGATTCCTCAGGTATGCAGTCCTGCCTTTACTATGTCCTCCATATGCAGCTGTTAGTAACATTACTGTTTATAATACCTGTCCCACCTGTTGCATATAGATGCATCTGGCATTGAGATACACTGACCACTTGTACAAGGTATGGGGTTAATTACATTCAGCTATTTGTATTAATAGTTGTAATGTCTTTCCTTGCCTATGTAGTTGTGGTCCTTGGGCTATACTTTCACCATGTATGTTTTGATGTATTTGCAGGTTAACCAACCTTTGGCTCCAGAATCACCCTTTAGCTCCAGCACTGTAGAATGTCTGCCTACTCAAGGCTGGACAATCCATAGCTTCTGCTGATGATGGTGGCAGGGATGACCAAGCACAGTCCGGAGATGCAGAGCATATGTCAGACATAGGAAGTGCGACTCATCCATACCCCCCTCAGACTATTGGCACCATCCTTCTCTGCCTGCACTGACCCATGACACACAGCCATCTGGGAATGGATTGTTTGATGGGGATACCATAGATCTGGGAAGTATGTTGGCTGCAGGTACAGACATGTAAAAATCTGTCCCTAGTCATCATGGGCAGGAGGTTTCACACAGAGGGGTTAGTGGCAGGGCTTGCAAGAGTACAATTTCTGTCTTGCCCCTCAGGTTGGTGTGTCTGCAGTTGCCACCCAATATTTGATCAGGGCTGTCATGGATACACAGGCATGTTCCACCAGAATCTCAGAAGATGTGAGGATCACCCAGACAGTGCATGCTGACTTATGGGACTGCATAAACCATGTGATTAACACATTAGACAGGAAGAATGACACACTGGACTATGCAGTGTCTCATCTGTTATGTTTGAGGGGCCATCCTCCAGGATTGTCATTTGCTGCATCCTCAGATGTTAGCTGACTTCATCATGGAAGGGTGAGGTCCTGTTCTCACAGTGGTAGCACTTATGATGCTACATCCATTGTTGATCTGTCTATACCCAGGAAATGCTGCCCTCATGGTTGCAGTCATACTAACACCTCCTCCAGCAGACCATTGTCCCAGACATCTAGGCAGGGTAAGGAGACAGCCAGTGCAACATCTGGCAGAGGTAGCCCTCATTGGTTGGGGCATATACAGGAAGGTAAACCCTCTGCCATGCATGTCTTGTGCCTGTCCAGTATGCCGCAAAAATGTATTGGCCAACATACTAAGGTCATGTCCTTGCAGACATCCCCCATTTACAGCACAGCAAACATTTCAACCCAGTATCCTTCCCAACACACCAAAGCTGTACACACTGACTATAAGCACACTCATTCATTCTATCACTCCTTAGTGTTCGCACTTCCACTTCCTTATGAAAGATATGCACTGCTGTACTCCCTCTCCACCTGTGCATATGATGATAACTGTGTCATGCCCTTACAACATTCTGACTTAGGCTGCCTATGTCTGATGCACAGAGTGGCCAGTCTACGCATGGGTAAGCACACTCTGATGTTTTTGTATGCATCATTCTTACGTCTGTAATTCTGCCAAGCTATAGTATAGTTATATAGCACAGTTTGCTCCACCACTTGTGCAAATGATGATAAGAGTGCCTTACACTTTTGATATGACCAGGACTGCCTTTATCTGATTCTCAGTGTGGACAGCCTATGCATGAGGAAGCACAGTCTAGTGTTTCTGTATTTTGTGTTTAGTGCCTATATCTTCATAGGTTCATAAGAAGCCGTGGTGGTGCAGCGGTAGCGTTGTTGCCTCACAGCAAGAGGTTCTCCTGTTCGATTCTTGGCTGGAGCGCCTTCTGTGTGGAGTCTGTATGTACTCCCCGCAGTCAAGTGGCATTCGAAAGACATGCGTGAATGGGCGTGCCTTCGTTGAAGGTTGGGTGTCAGGCTGGAACCTTGGCACCGTAAAAATCTACTGCCAATCATTAGCGACCGGAGTTCTGCTGTGGCGACCCCTAACCGGGAAAATCCGAAAGAAAAACAACATCTTCATAGGTTCATAGGTTGGTACTAGGCTATCGGCCCTAGGGCCTATACAAGCCTAGCCATAGCAATTCCCTACTTAGCTGTTATACATTTATATAGTAATGCTACTTGCAATGCTTTGTCTCCTTGCTACTGTCATGGCATTTTGTACCTTCTCTGTCAGGCATGAACTTTCCCTGTGGTTGGCTCCTATCTGACACCTCATTTTTCTCAGTTGCTGCTGGCTGTGGTACGAGTCTCTGCGGTACCTGGCTACGTCCACCTCATTCTATCTAGTTATGTAGTATTATATTATGTTGAATGGCAGAAACAGTTAAACATGTCGCACATGTGGCAGGATTGTACTGCAGGGCTCCACAAGATGTTTCCTGGCAGTGGAACTGTAACTTCATTAGCCCAAACTCAAGCTTTATGAAGTTTCTAGCTTGCAAGTAGGCATAGTTGTAACCTTGATTTACTGGCTTATGTGGATTTCTCACTGCGGTCTTAAGGCAAGGCTCTTGGGCATATTCAGCATTCCCCACTAAATCTCCCCGTGGGAAGTCACCTTTTGAAAACTTTTGGTAGATATCACTCATGTACCATATTTGGGAGCCATGGAAACTGCCTGTGCAAGCTGCACACACACAAACACACACACACACACACACACACACACACACACACACACACACACACACACACACACACACACACACATATTGTAGATGGTACCTTATGCAGTACAAACCACCCGGAAGTTGATGGAGTGATAACCTTTGCAGTCCACATGACTCATTCGCAGTTAACCGGGTATGGCTTTATTTCAATGTAGGTGCAACCTATGGTTCCACGTATCTTTGGGAAATGGGCTTTAGCATAGAAATCTTGCATAGTACTTGGAAACCACATATGGTCCTTCACATGTTGCAGCATCGCATGGAGGAACTGGTGGTGTCTTCTTGCAGCAGAAGTCTGTACAACCCCCATTATGTACCCTATATGTAAATAAAAGGTCCCTGTAGCTAAAATGCATAAAGCTACACATACCTTAGTATCCACTGGAATGGGGTCTCCATGATTCCCATGGGGCTGCTGATGGGGGATAACATATGTCCACTATTTGCTGCATGATGTCTCTGTCCAGTTTGCAGCAGTCCATTATTTTCATTTCATGGTCATTATGGTAGGTTAAGTGTGGTCTGAAAACCCTATGCCTTTGGGCAGACATCAGTCAACAACACCAGCAGCACCTTCTGTCATATGCAGTTTTACAATGGCTGCAGCAACCCCTAGCATTTTCCATAGTGCTCTGAATGCAAGTATATAGTGGAACTAAAAACTAAATTAGGAGCTATATATGTGCACGTGTTTTTTTGCATTTTTGAGTCACTCTGCCATGTTCTTTTTTTTTTTTAACATCAATACCACACAGCAAAGCTGATTATAATATTATTACCATACAGTTCTGCTATCAGTTGTTTTTAATTTGATGTCAGTGTGTACTGTTTCTTCCTGACTCGTACACACTGTTTTCACTCATCACTACTCGTCACACAAATGAGCTTAGTGCAAAAACAAGCTTTATCAATCACTGTCATTATGATCTTATGTTCATTTGGGGGAAGTTAAAGTAACAAAACATTGTCTTGGTTGTAACAGTTTTCTGTGTTTTATGAATCTTTCTCTAATATAATTGGCAAGACACCCTTTTAGTGTCAAATGGACTGCTAAGCAGAGTTTGATTTTTTACTTTACAGTACAAAGAAAACATTTTCTTATAGACAGTCTTATTTATCAAGCAGGTAAGCTGGCAGGACACAAGTACCCCTTTTCGTGAATGACCTGGAATCTCTGTTTTAAGAGACGTGCTCAGAAATCACACAGCAGGGAAATGTAGGAGGAAGGAATCAAACGCTGTACCTTGGGTACAGGAACCATCTTGGAAACAGTCTTAAACCTTCACACTAACTGACAGATATGCATGAAAAGTTCATGCATCTATATATTTTTATATTTGTTTGCCAAATGCAGTAATCATTAAAGTTCAGTAGAATTATATTTTTCAATATGCACCTCTCATTTGGTAGAAAAATTCTGAAACTATGACAGCTAGCAAAAACTTACTGAAAACACATTTCTCTAGCATAAGACATTTGTGATGAATAAAAATATGACTGAGGTTATTGCTCTAACCTCACATAACACTGACCTGCATTTAATAAAAATACCTAATAATGTCTACCTGCTGTAATAGAAATATCTGCAGTGAACAAATGTTTCTCTTCAATACAAGAGTTTTTTTCTGCAAACCAGACATTTGCTGACTGGACAGATAGCAATATTCACAACGTGTCAAACCACTGTCATAATTATATTGTCTCTTTAAGTACTTCTCTAAAACTCCTGCTGACACAAAACATTCTTTACACTTAAGAAGACCTCAGATTAAAAGAGAAGTCAGGATAATATTTTTTTCCTGACTTTCATGATTTTATAAATAGAACTGAGTGTTTTCTTAAAAGTTATAAACTTAGAAGTATGAGGCAGCTGTCATGACAAAACAACTAATCCTATCCAGAAAGCAAGGAAAATAACAAAAAGGCCGAATATGAAGTGACTTCAACTAAACAATAGAAAAAAAGGCAAAACACTTTAAAAAGGTAAGATTACTGAACCAACAACTCAGAAACTTCACACAAAGTTAATAGAATAAAATGCTACAAAGCTATAAAAACACAGATGACACACACACACACACACACACACACACACACACACACACACACACACACACACACACACACACACACACACACACACACACATATGCACATTTCATAGGTTCATAGGTTCATACTAGGCTATCTGCCCTGGGGCAATTATAAGCCTAGCCCGATTCTGTATGGCTTACGCCACCCCTTGATTTGAGTATACTGTGGCCTTTTTAAGGTTTAGTTTACTGTGCCTCTGTCTAATAGTGACACGGGAGTAATCCCTGGGACAAACCTACGATCCCCCATCCACTTATCGAGATTCTTCTTGAAGAGATTCAGTGAGGTGCTCTGCCTCACATGAACTGGAATTCTATTCCAGAGCGAAGGGAGCCTCTGGGTTATGAACCTGTCCCTCCAGCAAGTTCTATTTATTTCTGTGCTGAGGTTCAAGTCCCTCGAGCGTGTGGCTCTAAGGGATTTAGATTTACTGAGGTGGAGCATGTCCATTAATTCTGGATTTGACATAGCTTTGTATGTCAGGCATAGATCGCCTCGAAGTAGGCGGTATGCAACTGAGTAGAGCTGGAGTTTTTTTAACCGAGCAGCATATGGCATCTGTTTGAGACCCTTGTTCCTCTTGGTGAGATACTTTTGGGGTCTTTCTAATTGCTGCAGGTGTCGGGTAAGGTACATCCCAAAAGGGGCATTGTATTCTATGATGGGCCTGATGAGGGATGAATAAATGGGCACAATTAGCTCTCTTGATCTAGATGTGAAACTCTTCATGATGAGGTGGGCTATGTAGAAGGTCTTTCTAACACCTTTGGCAATGTGGTTTTCAAAGGAGAGATTGCTATCAACTTGGGTCCCCAGGTCCCTAATAACTTTCTCTGTACTTAATGGGTTTCCGCCTATGTGGTAATTTGTGGGCACATTGTTTTTGCCAAAGGGTATGACTATACATTTTTTGGCATTTAGCTTTAAACCATGGTGCTGGCACCAGTTATCTGTCTCTGTGAGACCTTTTTGAAGGATGTTTGTGTCAGCTGGAGAGTTGATTATGGTGCCCAGTTTGCAGTCATCTGCGAACTTGGTGAGCCATAGTCCTCCCACATTTGCCTGTACCTCGGAAAAGTATATACCGAACAAGAGTGGTCCCAGTACAGAACCCTGTGGGACGCCACTTGTGACCGGTTTTGAGTCTGACATGGCTCCAGCAACTCTCACTCTGTGGGTTCTGTCTTTGAGCCAGTTTGTGACCCATCTTGTGACATAGGGGTTCATATTTAAGCTGGATAGCTTATCTATGATGCCCAAGTGGGGTATTGTGTCAAATGCCTTTGCAAGGTCCAGATAGGCTGTGTGGACTACCTTCCCTTCATCTATGGCTTTGGTGACTGTTTCAAAGAAGTCAACCAGGTTCAAAAGGCAGGATCTGCCCTTGACAAAGCCGAACTGGGTAGGATCTAGTGTCTGTAGGTCCCCAATGTCTTTGTTTATGAGTTCCATGATGATCCTCTCCATAGCCTTGCAGACTAAGCTAGTCAGGCTTATGGGACGATAGTTTCCAGGGTCCGTAGAGGCTCCACCTTTGTGGAGTGGGACCACTGTTGCTGTATGCCATTCTGTGGGCACATATCCTGTAGTGAGGCTGAGATTGTATAGCTGTTTTATTTGAGGGATTAGTTCCTCTTGTAGTTCATGTAGGACGCAAGCTGGGATGCCATCTGGTCCCATGGAAGCAGTGTTTTTTGCTTTGGAGAGAGCAGCCTTCACCTGAGCATGTGAGATGTTTGGGAGGCAGCCCTCTGCCATGATAGATACTTGCTCTTTTGGGGGGGGGTGGAGAAGTTTGCACTGAACCTGTCTGCCAGGATATTGGCGATGTCTGTGGGTTCAGTGTATTTTTTGTCATTTAGAATCAACTCAGAACAAGTCTGGGATTTGCATCCCAGGTTTCTAACATAACTGAAAAAGCCTTATGATTGTCTTTGGTGTCCTGTGCAATTTTTCTCTCAAAGCTGGCCTTGGAGGATTTTATGAGGGATCGTAATTTTTTGCTAGTACTGATCAGAGATGCCTTCCCTATTAGGGATTTTGCTCTATCATGTAGTAGCTTCCTCCTTCTGTTGTACAGTTTATTTATGGCAGGGGTCCACCAGATTGGATGCCTGCCTTTGGATGATTGGGTCTTGGTTTTGTTTGGGATAGCATGATCCATGCATTCCTGGAGATGTCCGTAGAATGCATTTATATAGGATTCTGGAGTTTGGGCTGTAGTTTCCACTGGCCCTGGGGCCTTGAAGGATTCCACTTCAGTTTTGAGAAGTGAGAAGTTTGCTTTTGAGAAGTTTTTCACTGTGGTTTTCTGGGCTGGGGGTGGGGTCGGGATGTGGACATCCAGTGAAATTAATTTATGGTCTGATCTTACCAATGAGGGATATACTTCTGGTGTGGAGCATAGAGTCCCCATGTTGGTAATGATCAGGTCTAGTATGTTGTCCCCTCTTGTGGGAGTGGTGACTAGTTGTTCCATAGCATTTGAGTTTATAATTTCCAGGAATTTTTGGGCTAAGGTGCTGGGGCTTGAGTAGTGCTTCCAGTCAATGTTTGGATAGTTGAAGTCACCCAATATAATGGTGTTCGGAGAGATCTTCATGTTCTCCAACGTTTTCAGGAAAGCCGAATGGGATTCCTGACTTTGAGAGGGTGGTCTGTAGGATGCTATAAACTGAAAAGCAGTCTTGCCCACTGTTAGTTACACATGGATGGTCTCCGATACTTCGTGCAAAGCCACTAACCTGGAGGTGTGGATATCCTTGATAAATATGGAAACTTCCCCTCCTTTTGTGGTTCGGTCCAGGTTTTGGGGCCAAAAAGCATGATATGAGATATAGCCTGGTAGTGCTGGGGTGCTCTCTGGAGCCTTGAACCAGGTTTCTGTCACTGCACAGATATTGATGTTCTCCATACTGAGGAGAGCTTCGAGTGCGTGCATCTTGAGGTTAAGACTTCTGGTGTTTAGCAGCATTAACCTTAGTTTCTTGTTCCTTGTGCTATCTATGGGGGTGGGTTTGACTTTTGAGCCTTGCCTAAAAAAGGCACTATGGGGTGGCAAGAGCCTTTGCCAATATCTGAAAGCCCAGTGGTGACAGGTGCAAGCCGTCCCTAGCGAAGCAACGTGGCTTGTCGAGCATGTCATCCCAGGCTGACAGACACTGGATCCCCTTTGAATGACACCAAAATTTTAGCCAATTGTTAAAATCGATCATTTTGTCTTTGTACTGTGGCATCATTCTGGGTGAGGGTAAGATGCTGATCAAGGTCAGGGTCATACCAGCCCGGGCTACATGATCAGAGAGCTCCTCTATGTCTCTTTTCATGTAGTCCAAGGAGGTACATCTCAGGTCATTCACACCAGCATGTACAATGACTGAGTACATTTATAGAGAAAGATATGATTCTAGCTAATAAAACCAGAAAGGCAACTAATACTGATCGTCAAAAGATTAAACCCATTTCACCACAAGTACATTACTAAATATTTGTTAATAAACAAACAAACAGAAAAAAAAAAAAAACTTTCCTCTTCTTATTGCAGGGGTGAAAGCCCCCAGTGATCCACACCCCAGGTAATTATATATACCAACTCCAATGTTGCACAACACTGGAGAAGAGGGAAAATCCCTTATCTCTATATCTTCATCTATATCCATATATAATCTATCAGTATAGATAGATGGGTCTACGTTTAAATTTCAAACTTTCAAAACGTCGACTTTGTTAGGGCTGAGACCATAAGATTGAAGTTTTGAAACTTTGAAATTTAAATTAAAAAAAACAAATCTTTTTTTTTTTTACATTTTTACAGGGGACAAGCCCCTCCTGCATCCCCACACCCCCTGCTAATTAAATATACCAACTCCGAGATCGCACTACAGTGAGGAAAATAGTAAATACGGGATGAAAACACTGAACTTTACTCTGGCTCCAGTGTGGTTTGTTTTTATTAGTTTTCTTTTCTTTTGTGTTTTTTTAAAATGGTAAATATACCATTCTGTGCTGTATGGCAATCTCCATTTAAATGGTTCATAATTTCAAAACTATGATCTTATGGCCTTGACCATAAGAATGTCAACATTTTCAAAGTTTGAAATTTATAAATAGACCCAGATAGATATCTATGTATTTGTGTGTGTGTGTGTGTGTGTGTGTGTGTGTGTGTGTGTGTGTGTGTGTGTGTGTGTGTGTGTGTGTGTGTGTGTCAACACGTGAAACACTACTTTGCATATGTGGGACAAATGGACAACATGTCAAACAACAACTAACATATTACTGATTATTTTAAATAGAAAGCTAACAGGATGGCTAAAATGTATTACTTTATTCATAGGAAATGCCCTTTTGATGAGTTACTATGATTCAATATTATTTATTATGTATATTCCTTAAAAATTCTTAATAGTGAATATATTATAGTCCCTTTCAATGTGCAACAGAGACAGTGGATCATGGACTTTTTAAGACTTAAATAAAGAGGTACACTTGAGGGGCATGTTGTTCTTTAAGCAAAATGTTTATATGCCTTTAATGTGTACTCAAAATGTATACTGCAGTGTGAAGTGTTGGAATCTTCTCCAAGCAAATAGCCAGATCAGTCTTATTTGTCCATTACTATGGTTTAAATGGAGTATAATAAAAGGGTTAAACTCAAGAAGTTGGTTCGACACATACAGGTTCTTCTGAAAGTGTAACCTGGGAACATTAAGTGCCAATGGACACTATCAGGGCTAAACTATGGAATATAACCTGTGGATTATACCTTGTGGAAGTGCTTGTTTTTTTTTTTTTCTTTAGAGCTCAGTCATTGCATTCCTTACTGAAAAAAATCATGGAACTGCTGATAGGGATTGACCAGAATTTTTTGCAGCTACATCAGCAGCTTATTATTCTGGCCAGCATAGCCGTCAACCACAAGGCTATGCTACCTCTGAGATGACTAGCAAGGGAGGATATTCTGGAACCTTCTGTAGTAACTTACGCATGCTATACTACTATAGATAACTGAAGGTGAACTGACTGGGTAAGAATACTGTCATCTTGGCTGACAGGAGAGGAAACTGACTGCATGGACAATGATAAACAAAAGAAATTAGTGTTAGTCAAGGGTGGTATAATCCCCAAGTTATATGCAATAACATTTCATAAATTGACTTTTAATGTAGATAATCTAAGAGTACAGATGCATAACTTAAAGCATATGTTAAAAATCTGTTGTTGATCTGTTAGCAAAAGCAAAGCAAAAATGTTTGAAATTTTAGCAGTAGACATGTTTTAAAACATCATTAAATAAGAAACTGTGTACTGTAAAGTGAATCCCAAGAAAATTGATGAGCTACTAAATTTAGTTGAGTGCTTATTATTTAATGACTCATGTTTAAAATTAACTGTCTGCCACCATGAATAAAAGAGCAGTAATGAATATCTCAGTTTTAGTTAAAGACAAAACAGGTAATGTGTCAGTTTATTAAAGTTATGTGGGAAGTGGTCATATTGCTATGTGCTATGTTACTAAAGAAATGTCACTGTTTTTCATGTTTTAAATGAGGTTGTTCCAATATATAGGATATTTGAGCCATCCCTCTGCTATTGTGTTGCAATCAGTCAATAAAATATTCTGTATTTTTATAAGTGAGAGAGGAACAAGCCTGCTATATTTGAAGTATGGTTTCCCTAATTACATGTTCCCTAATGTAAAACAATAAAATAGTAATAATCAGAAAGAGTAGGTAAGGTGACAGAAAATGGCACCCACTTACAGATGTAGAAATGCATTACATTCAGAGGCTGTAACCCATGAGAAAATGTGAGTTACTGAGAATCTATAGACAAAGTGTGACAAGCTAATATACCTTTTCAGGATAAGAACAGGGGTGTAAGAATGTAGCAGTGTCACTTACACAGAGTTTTAGAATCAAAATCAAGGGAGGTGCATTGGCATAGTAATTGCAAAAAGAACAGGAATTTGGTTATGCTGAAAAAGTAAAAGGCGCCATGTATATTAGCAGAAGCAAAAATGTATGAGATGTCAGTACAGGAGCTGAAAATGAAATGATAGGAATTTCTGAAGTAAAAATAGAGTAAGACAGAAGTCTGTACAAAAAAATATAAGAAACACTATCACAGAAACAATGAAAAAATAAAAATGAATAAATAAAAATAAAAGACCAGAGAAAGGATTCTCAGAGCAAAGTGAGGGTAGAGAGTGAGATAAGCAACAGAATGCAAAGTTCTGAGTATATTTTTACCAGTGAAAAACAGAGAATGCAACTGAAGGTGAAATCACACTACCAGGAATTTAGGAATAAATTAAAACGTAAAACTATTGATACATTTTTTTATAGGATATCATTAGTAGTGGAAGGACAACAAAGGGAACAACAATTAAAGGTAGTATGCATCTCCACAAAGTAGGAGGAGGAAACAGAAAAGAAAACAAAACAAGACACTTGTGCTGATTGCAGAAAAAATTAAAGCACAAGCTTTTTTTTAAGAACTACTTTGACAGGAAGACAGTAGAAGCTACACTGTCATTGTCTTTAGGGGAAGAGTGTACACCCTCCACTTTGAAGCAGTTTACTGAAGAAAGAGATCCTGAATTAGTGGGTTTCCAGTTAAGCCACATGAGCTTTAAAAAGCATTATGGGATGGTAATACTTTTTAAGTAAAGCAAAAGAGAACACTGGTTAGGTTGCAGGGAAAGATAGTGAATGGGATGTTCTTATTATTTCTTAACCATATTTTCAGTTAAAAACAGCCTTTTACATAGAGTAAGTAAAGAAAGGGGAGATATACTGCATCATTTACGAGGTACCCTCATTACAGATACTTCTTCTTCTTCTGTCTGCTGCTCCCATCAGGGGCCGCCACAGCAGATCAACTGTTTCCATTTCTTCCTGTCCTCTGCATCTTGCTCTGTCACACCAACCACCTGCATGCCCTCTCTCACCACATCCATAAACCTTATCTTAGGCCTTCCTCTTTTCCTGTTACCTGGCAGCTTCATCCTTAGCATCTTTTTCTCAATATACTCAGCATCCCTCCTCAGCACATGTCCAAACCAGTATAATTTTGCCTCTCTGGTTTTGTCTCCAAACCTTCCAACCTGGGCTGACCCTCTAATATACTTATTCCTAATCCTGTCCATCCTCATCACACCCAGTGCAAATCTTAACATCTTCAACTCTGCCACGTCAAGCTCTGAGCCCTGCCTTTTTGTCAATGCCACTGTCTCCAACCCATATAACATAACTGGTCTCACTACCCTCTTGCAGACCTTCCCTTTCACTCTTACTGGTACTAGTCTGTCACAAATCACTCCTGACACTCTTCTCCACCCACTCCATCCTGCCTGTACTCTCTTCTTCACCTCTCTTCCACACTCACCATTACTCTGAACTGTTAACCCTAAGTATTTAAACTCATCTACCTTCACCACCTCTACTCCCTGCATCCTCACCATTCCTCTATCCTCCCTTCATTTACACACATATATTCTGTCTTAGTCTTGCTGACCTTCATTCCTCTTCTCTCTAGAGCATATCTCCACCTCTCCAGGGTCTCCTCCACCTGTTCCCTACTCTCTCTACAGATCACAATGTCATCTGCAAACATCATAGTCCACGGGGACTCCTGTCTGATCTCGTCTGTCAACCTGTACATCACCATTACAAATAAGAAAGTGCTGAGAGCTGAACCTTGATGTAATCCCACCTCCACCTTAAGCACATCTGTCATTCCCACCACAGACCTCACCTCTGTCACACCACCATCGTACATATCCTCTACCACTCTTACATACTTCTCTGACACTCCCGACTTCCTCATACAATACCACAACTCCTCTCTAGGCACCCTGTCATATGCTTTCTCTAAATCCACAAAGACACAATGCAACTCCTTCTGACATTCTCTGTACTTCTCCATCAACACTCTCAGAGCAAACATCACATCTGTAGTGTTCTTTCCTGGCATGAAACCATACTGCTGATCACTAATCATCACCTCCCTTCTTAACCTAGCTTCCACTACTCTTTCCCATAACTTCATGCTGTGACTGATCAGTTTAATCCCTCTGTAGTTACTACTGCTCTGCACATCATCCTTATTCTTAAAAATCGGTACCAAAACACTTTTGCTCCATTCCTTAGGCATCCTCTCACTTTCCAAGATTTCATTAAACAATCTAGTTAAAAACTCCACTGCCATTTCACCTAAACACCTCCATGCTTCCACAGGTATGCCATCTGGACCAACAGCCTTTCTGTTCTTCATCCTCTTCATAGCTATCCTTACTTCCTCCTTGCTAATCCATTGTACTTCATGACTCACTATCCGTACATCATCAACCCTTATCTCCCTCTCATTCTCTTCATTCACCAACCCCTCAAAGTACTCTTTCCATCTGCTCAACACACTCTCCTCGCTTGGGAGTACATTTCCCTCATTATCCTTTATCACCCTTACATGCTGCACATCTTTCCTAGCTCGGTCCCTCTGTCTAGCCAATCAGTACAGGTCCTTTTCTCCCTCCTTAGTGTCCAACCTTTCATACAACTCTTCATACGCCTTATCCTTAGCCTTCTCCACCTCTCTTTGCCATGCACCTCAACTCCTTATACTCCTGTCTACTTTCTTCATCTCTCTGACAATCCCACTTCTTCTTTGCCAACCTCTTTCTCTGTATACTCTCCTGTACTTCTTCATTCCACCACCAGGTCTCCTTGTCCTCCTTCCTCTTTTCCAGATGTCACACCAAGCACCTTGCTAGCCATCTCTCTTACTAGCTCTGCTGTAGTTACCCAGCTATTCGGTAACTCTTTACTGCCACCCAGTGCCTGTCTTAACTCTTTCCTGAACATCACCTCACAATTACCATTTTTCAGTTTCCACCATTTGATCCTTGGTGCTGCCCTCACACTCATCCTCCTCTTCTTGATCACCAATGTCATCCTACAAACCACCATCCTATGCTGCCTAACTACACTTTCCCCTGCCACCACTATACAGTCTCCAATCTCCTTCAGACTGGCCCTTCTACATAAGATATAATCCACCTGTGTGCATCTTCCTCCACTCTTGTATGTCACCCTATGCTCCTCCCTCTTGTTAAAATACGTATTCAACACAGCCGTGTCCATCCTTTTCACAAAATCCACTACCATCTGACCTTCTGCATTCCTTTGCTTAACACCATACCTACCCATCACTTTCTCATCCCCTCTGTTCCCTTCACCAAAATGCCCTTTGAAATCTGCTCCAATCACCCGACTTTCACCCTTGGGTACAGTCATCACCACTTCATCCAACTCACTCCAAAATGTTTCTTTCTCATCCATCACACACCCAACTTGTGGAGCATATGCACTAACAACATTCATCATTACACCATCAATTTCCAGATTCATAAACATCACTCTATCCGACACTTTTTTCACCTCCAAAACACTCTTAGCATACTGTTCCTTCAGGATAATGCCTACGCCATTTCTCCTCCCATCCACACCATGATAAAACAATTTGAAACTGCCTCCGATACACCTAGCCTTGCTCCCCTTCCATCTGGTCTCTTGAACAAACAATATACCAACCTTCCTTCGGTCCATCATATCAGCTAGCTCTCTCCCTATACCAGTCATACTGCCAACATTCAAAGTTCCGACCCTCACTATCACAGTCCTAGCCTTTACCTGCCTTCAGCCATGCCTTCTGCCTCTTCTCCTCCTTCGGCCAACAGTAGCCCAATTTCAGTCAGCACCCTGTTGGCCAACAGTACTGGTGGCAGTCGTTGTTAACCCTGGCTTCGACCAATCTGGTATGTATATGTGTACTTTTTTAGTGAAAGGACAATCTAGAGAAGGAAAAGAAACACAGTGGTACATTACTAAAAGGATACAGGGCTAAACAACATGTCCTACATGGACCGACTCAAGCCTTGTCACTATACTTGGAATCCTAGAGACTGCTAAGGGGTGACCTGAGTCTCACATACAAGGTATCCTCTGACCCATTACTGATGGATTTTCGGCATAGATTTTATCAGGAATACTCGGTCTAGGAATCTAAACCTCTTCTGCAACATCAACATAATGGTTTGTAGGGGCAAGTATATTTCACATTGTGGAACAGACTCCTCATCCATATAAAACAAAGTTTATCCCTGTCCATTTTCAAGTGCAATTTAGATCTATGGATGGGAAACAAAAGTTACCCCAGGACTGCCCACTGTACTACTAATGGACAGAGGCAGCTCCTAAATGCTTTATCCCATGCATGGGTCCCCCTCAAATTACCTATGGTAAGATCCCAGTTATTCTCATTATCAACCATGGGATGAGCAAGGCCAATCTACAAAAAATGGGATAGGGGTATTTTGAGCACAAAAAGGGAAAATGAATTGGCTTAAAATGGCCTTCAAGGGCAGCTTGTCTAGTACTTATCTATGATCCTATTACAGTGAAAGAGTGTCATACACCTGTTTAGTGCCCTCTACAGAAATCACATTTTGACCAACCAATAGAGGCCATTTGAGATTTTGGAATAAATAAATTAATCAACAATGAAATTAAACTTTCAGAAAAGAGAAAGGTAGAGCAAATGTCTCAATGTATCAGAGCCATGGAAGGAAGTCAATAATACTTCAGTGAGATGACAATCTGAAGTTCTTACAGGACATATCAGGGAGTCTGCATCTAAAGTACATCAGAAAAATCAGTGTCAAAATTTCAAAAGCAGGAAGTGAGAGAATGTTTGTCAGGAAAGAAAACCATATTCACAGAAGTACCTGAAATAACCAAACTAATAAAACCCAATATCCAGGAGTAGCCACCAAACCACGATGCAGAAGCCAAAAAGATATTTTATTGAAGACAAAAGCTCAAATCAAATAAACTGTGAAGCGCTTTTCGTTTGATCTATGTCAAACTTCTTCAGACAAACAGCAGCAGTGATGTCATTTCCTTATATAATTTCAAATTGTCAGCTGATAAACAATCTGATGATGTCATTTCTTTTTCACATATTGGTTATCAGTAATGCATCATCTACCGGTTGGTTACCAAAATAACTGGATGTATTTACAAAATTCATTAAAAAGAGCACCAAAATTCATTTAACAAAATTCTAATAATAATGTTCTAAAAAATGTATATAAAATATATTAAAAATCTAATTTTTTTTTTTTTTTTTTTTTTTTAATTTTATATAAGCATAGTAAAAAATCTAATTACACACAACACTGTACATCAAACATTGCAAACTTGTAAAGCATAATTCTGAATATTAATATATTAATGTATTTTTCCCCTGTGCAACGCTTTAAGTTTTAATACTGGAGTGATAGATGTTCTCTCATTGAGACCTGGCCATGTATCAGATTGTGTTAATATTTGCCATCTTAATTCTTTCAGTTCTAATAATACTGGCCAAGCAGACCTATCACTAATAGTAACATGATCTATAATGGCAAAACCGAAAGAATGAGAAGGAAATTCTTTTATATGCTTGGCTAAAGCATTATGTTTATTGCTTTTTTTGATGGCATAATCATGCTCATACAACCTACAAGTAAACATCCTCTCGGTTTTGCCTATATAAAATGCTGTGCATTGGTTGCACTGGGCAAGATACACAATCGCTTTGCTTTTACAATTGTATGTATGTCTAATTCTATATGTGATGTCTCTGATTTTAAAAATAGAACCTGTGTTAATTTTATGACACCATTTACAGGCACCACATTTCACCATACCTCTATTTTTCTTATTACGATCATAAGAACCATATTTCAATATTTCTTTAAAAGATTTCCCTTTCTTATATACCATGTTCAATGTGTTGGGCAACATGTTACGACACAAGTTGTCTTCCATAACAATGCTCCAATTGCGAATCAAAACATGTTTTATCAAACTGTGATATATACATATATATATATATATATATATATATATATATATATATATATATACGTGTGTGTGTGTGTGTGTGTGTATATATATATATGTGTGTGTATGTGCGTGTGTATATATATATATATATATATATATATATATATATATGTGTGTGTGTGTGTGTGTCTGTGTGTGTGTGTGTGTGTGTGTGTGTGTGTGTGTGTGTATATATATATATATATATATATATATATATATATATATATATATATTGGGGGGGGGTGCAGTGGGGCTTGCCTCCCCTGGAAAAAGAAGTTTTAAGAGAAGTGCAGTTTTTGAGTTTCGTTCTTCCCTGGGTTTTCAGTCCTTTTTTTTAACACTCAGCATTTTGAGTGCTGACATTTCAATACAGAGCTGAATTTTAGGCCTTTAGGCCTATAGTACAGACTGTACATCAGCCATGAGTACAGGTAGCATTGAAGCTGCAGAACAAAGTCTTGCAGGTGTATTTTTTGCCATTTGGACTGAACAGCTGAAGGAGACCACTCTATTTCTACTGAATGACTTTGGCTTAAGCAGAAGTCTGACCTTCTAAGTTCAGAATTCTGAACTGTGAGCTAAATAAAACTGCATTTCGGCAAAATTGTGCTTATTTTAAATTTGCCCTGGGATTCAATAAGCATTTTTTTCCATGCAGTAACAGTATAGCTTGTCCTGCATGGAATATGGCTGCTGAGTGATCCAGTAAACTACTGTTCAAACACTACTGCATAATGCTAATTACCTCAGTTGCTGGTGAAAACCATGCAAATGAAGTGAATTAGTGATTCAGCAAGCAGGCAGGCATCTGTGCAAGAATAGTGCTAGTTGCAGAAATGTATTTAGATACTAGCTGAATACATTTCTGGAAAAACTAAAATGGAGGCATGACAGCTCAAATAAAAGCATGTATTATAATCTTTAGGCATGCCAATGGCGAAATATATGGCCATCGGCATGGAAAAGTGTTTCATTTTTATAAAAATAAAAGTTTTTTTGGCTATACTCGTCTATTTAAGCATTGGGCAGCATCTCACAAACGGGATTATGCTGAAAATATAAAAAAAAATGTGAAAACACAATTTTAAGTGAAATCTGCATTTTGCCATTATAGTCTATGGCATGCAGAATTAAAACAATACCATGGGACAGTGATTGCTAAGGGGAAAGGCTCTGGGGTAGTGCAGTAACTAGGGATTAAGGCAGTGGGGTATGCTAATGAGGGAAATTTACTGAATCACAAAAATATTCTAAGTGCCGAACTGCACCTAACCATGTAGGTGCTATAAGACAGTGGTGTAAGCAGGAGGAGCAGCAGACATGAAAACGGGGTGTGTCATGCTTGGTGTAAGCACATTGGAGCTCCATGGCTCCCAGATCAGCTTAGCTAAGCACAGCTAAGCAAGGGGGTGTGTCCGAGGCTGTATTGACTTATTCCATGAATGAAAAGCATGTTCACATCCAGGGATGGCCATTTCTCATTGTTTACCCTAGCTAAATGGGTTTGTGTGGTGTGCACTGGGTGTAAAACAAACAAACAAACAAAAAAAATGTTAATAGCAAGACTGTTTACATTTGGGCACCGGGTTTGTGGGGCAAGCCTCGGGGCTTAAAAGGGGCAGAAATGTGAAGGGAAAAAAGGAAAATAGCAGAATAAAAGCAATCAAGTACAAGTTACACAGCCAACAGGTGGAATGCATCATAGTCAGCCAATCATACAGGTGGAATGCATCATAGTCAGCCAATCATACAGGTGGAATGCATCATAGTCAGCTAATCATACAGGCAGCATCTGCAGCACAACAGTATAAACTATGGAAACACCTTTTTCCCACAAACTCTGCACCGTTGGTGTACACATGCAGGGGAATTTTAACTGGAAAGATGTTAGAGGCTGCCATTGATTTGATCCATCATTATGTGCTAGAGGCTGAGGGTGGTGAGGAGGATAATGCTGACAACCACCACAGACCAAGGAGGAGGAGAAGAGTGTTCAGACCCAGGGTAACCTACCAAGGACTACATGATCCAGAGATAGTAGAGTGCTACAGGGTGGACAGAGACATACTGCAGCAAATCATTGAGCTGTGCCAGCCTCAACTCAGACACAGAGCCAACAGAGGGGAACCCATCCCAGTGGATACCTATGTGTTGCCTTAAGAATACTAGCTACAGGTACTTTCCAAGACCTACTGGGGACGTCATGGGGTCTCAAAGGCATCTGCACCCAGGGTACTCCACCAGTTCCTGGATGCCATGCTACCACATTCTGGTGAGCACATTTACTTCCCTAACACCCGTGACGAGAGGACCAGCAATATGTGTCTCTTCCACTGTGTAGCAGAAAACCCAGAGGTACTGGGTGTGATAGGCTGCACTCACATCCACATCAAAACACCACCAGGTGAACAGGGTAGAATCTACATAAACCACAACAGCTTCCGCTCCATCAACTGCCAGGTTGTGTGCAATGCCCAGGGCATTATCATGAATGCGTGTGCTGGCAGCCCTGGAAGCTATCACAACTCCCACATCTGGCATTCGTCACAGCTGTACCAGGCATTGCAACTGGGGGCATCCTGTATGGCCATCTGGTGGAGGATGCTGGCTATGCACTGGAACCGTGGATGATGAAACCCATCAGAAATGCACACACACCCATACAAGAATGCCATAATGAGGCATATGCATAAACTAGGATCATTATACAGTGTGTGTTTGGGATGCTCAAATCATGGTTCCGCTGCATTGCCATATCTGTTGGAGCCTTGCAGTACTCTCCAGCCACATGTGCACACATGTTCATAGTACATGCCATGCTACACAATATGATCCTGTGGAAACAGCTGCAACAGAAACAGCACAGGGAAGGGCCACACAGCCCACCACCATTGCCAAGGTCCCCACAGGCACAGAGGGACTCAGAGGAGGAAGCCCCTAAGCCTGCACCTGTAGGGAGATGGAGGCATGCCCAGTATGCTCAGGCTTTGGCAAAGAGGCAATGCATAGCACACACACTGACATAGTAGGGACCCCAGGGACTGACACCTCTCACTGACTCACACACACAGTAAAATGGATGACACACACATCACATTACCTGTAACTTACCACGTATAGGCAGTGTACTGTGTGCATCCAACATAGACGGCCCTCAAGCACCATCCTCACAACTGGTGCAGGCACAAGGTAAGTCAGTCTTCTTAACAATAAATGAATGGATTAGTATGTTTTGGTAGCATATCTATGGTAATGCTGCATGCATTCAAGGGGATGGGGTGGCCTACTGGGAAAGTAGCAGACAGACAGCTATGTGAGACACCAGGAAATGTATGCCCAATACTGGCCTCCCCACACTATGCAGTAGTACCCAAGGTGGCAAATCCCACTGCAGTATATGTGTGGGGCCAACTAAATGTGGGGGGGGGCATAGGTCACAGGCATGGATGTCAGTGTGGGGGTCCCATACCCACCCCTCAGACCCACACAGCAAATCAGCTGCAAAAAACCAGAGAGAATGTCTGGCAAAGGCACACAGATGGTGGAATGTTTAATTAACCCCCCCCCACAGACTCACACAGTGATAGCACAGCAGGTCTCACAGTTGCAGTAAGGCTACGAAGGGTAAGAAGTCTGAAACTCAATTGTATTCCATTACAATCTGACCTGTGGTGTTTACTGATATGCCTCTAGTCCCCAAGACAGGACACAATAGTATGGTAAATGGAACCAAAATGTAAAGCAAATATCAGCACAGTCCATGCAAATGTGTACAGTTGCCAGGTGTGCCTCCCCTCCATATACCCACAGAAATGCAGTAACATGTATGTTTGCAGAAAAATAGCAGCATAGCACACATTAGCAGGGCTGTACCAATACACATGAAAACATATATTTCATGTCCACAATATGCAGGAGTCAATGAGCTATGTGTATGTGTGGTTAATACTGTCAGGATCTGGCCAGCACATTCTCCTGGCAGTCATCTTG
Organism: Protopterus annectens; assembly: GCF_019279795.1. NCBI lineage: Eukaryota > Metazoa > Chordata > Ceratodontiformes > Protopteridae > Protopterus > Protopterus annectens. Next base: position 81,015,383 of record NC_056735.1, read on the forward strand.
TAGTGCCCTAGGTACAGTGCTGTCTTTGACTGGGCCATGTGCAGATAACTGCAATGTCAACTATTATCCATGTCAGTGACACCTACTGCTCTGCCACTGACATACCTAGATGTCACAGTGCTATGTGGAATATACTACACATATAATGGACATCTTGAAGGCTGTGTAACCAAGGTGCTAAGGCTTTTGTGAATATTGTGCTTTTTGGTACTGGTGCCAGTGGTTAATTCCAATCAATTATTTTTTTTAGTTTTGCTTTTACATATAATGGATATGCGTGGACAGTAGAATGCACTCTGTACCCACACACACACACACACACACACACACACACACATGTATATATATATATATATATATATATATATATATATACACATGTGTGTGTGTGTGTGTGTGTCCCTATCAGTTGATCAAGTTTTCAGAAACTCTAACTCTATATGGTCAAGACCATATGAATGGGTTTTGGAAACTCAAAGCTTTTGAATGAAGAACTTGGTACAATGAGGATCAGGAAAGTTTCCCTTTCCTTACTGTAGTGCAATCTTAGAGTTGGTATACATAATTCACAGGGAGTGTTTTTTTTTTTTTTCAAGTTTTTGAAAACTTGATTGTATGGTCTCTTAGATATTTTTTTTCCTGAGGATATATATATATATATATATATATATATATATATATATATATATATCTATATACAGATAGATATCAGTAGATAGATAGATAGATGCAGTGGTATAGCTGCTGTATTGATGTATCAGAAATATTATTTATTGCATGTTGTTTGACAACAAGATGTCTGGAAAAGGCCAGAAATAAAAGTGGAACAAAGGCACAATGATAGGCATGTGTTGTAAATATCGCCCTTGCATACTGAGAAAGTGGGTAGGGTGAGGGTTTTGCAGTAGTGGGACTTGTCTGAAGGTTATGTACTCTGAAACAGTAATGTCTGTCATTATTTTGTAACATCACTCTTCAATTATATGTAACTAGCTTGCCATAAAAACACAAGTTTACATAGACAGGATGAAACATCTAGCCAAATACCTAGACAATCTGCCAAAAAATGGACATGTGAGAGGTATGGCCACAAAAGGATATGACATCTCAGGTTAGAAAGATACCACACAAGCAGGCGATCACCAGCCAGTATATCACCAAGTTGCTGGACTGTTTACACAGTGCGTCATCACTCAACTGGCTGTAGCCACACCTCACAACTGACCTTGTTGGGCAAGAATGTATGTAGTTGCCCTCATAATATTACTCTTTGCATCATACAACTAGTATTCCTCTGGTAAAGCACTGTGAGGATCTGAGAATGTCTGGCACTAGGTAATGACACAATACACTGCAGTATCAGACTACAGATATGTCAGAAAATGTCTGCTAAACAAACCCAGTACCTTAAAGAAAGTCCTCTGTACTCCTGAGAGGTATGGTTGTAGCACACTAAACCCAGACCAGAGTACATTTATGTCTGGAATGGAGTCCCACTCTAACTATAGAAGGCCACACTGGGCATGGTCCTGCACTTAGAGAATCACAGGACATGTTGGAACCCACAGCGGACTATATGACTGTATTGTGTATATATGTCTGTGCATACAGACAGCTATGTACACCTTAACTGTCCCCACACACACACATTAGACCGGATTACCCTCAGCTAGGTGTAGGCGGCCCATTTGTGATATGTCTGCATCTGTTGCTTGATGCACAGACATATATATATGGGCAACAGATAACATATGTCAAGCATACACACACATAGATGTGGGGAAGTGAGAGACAGATAGTGACAGAGAGAGACACACAGGGGGACACAGATAGAGTGAGTCAAACACATGGATACCCTAAATGGCATACAGTGATGTCCTGCTGTGGACAGTGGCATACCAGTTGTAAACAGTTACATGTGCTAGCATAAAAGGTGAGCCCCATTGTGTAATAGTACTGAAGTTGGGTTTATAATATCACATCACCTGCGTGTGTGTGAGTCTGTGTGTCCCTGTAGGTCTGAGTATTAGGAGACTGTTCCCACTCAGTACATTTCACATTGCCCTACTTCACAAGATATGCTGCTGTCATTCACCTTAGAAGTACAATTGGACACTTTCACCTGTATAAGCTGTATAGTGCATGTGATAACTGTGTAACACTATAGTACAAATAACTAAATAGGTAGGGGTTCTACTCACAATACTGGCAACTGTGTGTGCTTGTGTGTGTGAGAGTGAGGAGAGTGTGTGTTTGTTTATAGGTGAAACAGGTTTAAGCCATTCCCACCCACAAGCCTTCCCAGTGCCCCACTTTATCAGTCCTGCTGATGTCATTCCCCTTATCAGCACCTTTGGCCAGTTGTCAACCCAATAAGCTCTGTAGTGAATGCATTAACCGCATAACACTATAATACAAATCAATAGATAGGCAGGGGTTCTACTATCAGATCCACCAAATGTGTGTGTAAGTGTGTCTGTTGGTAAGAAGAAGTATTTTGATAAGTTCCCACCCAGTGCCCTACTTTATCAGTCCTGATGATGTCAGTCCCCCTATCAGCACCTCTGGCCAGTTATCAGCCCAGTAAGATGAGTAGTGCATGCGATAACTGCATAACACTATCATACAAATCACTAGGTAGGTAGGGATTCTACTCTCATTTTCGGCAAATGTGTGTGTGTGGGAGTGTGTAAGTGTGTCTGTTTGTAAGAAGAAGTATTTTGATAAGTTCCCAAACAATGCCCTACTTTATCAGTCCTACTGATGTCAGTCCCCTTATCATTACCTTTGGCCAGTAGTAAACACAGTAACCTCTATAGCGTGTACGTTAACTGCATAACACTATAATACAAATCACTAAATAGGCAGGGGGTCTCCTCTTACATCTGGCAAATGTGGGTGTATAAGTGTGTCTGTTGGTAAGAAGTATTTTGATAAGTTCCCACCCAGTGTCCTACTTTATCAGTCCTGCTGATGTCAGTCCCCTTATCAGAACCTTTGGCCAGTTGTCAGCCCAGTAAGCTCCATAGCGGGTGTGATAACTGAGTAACACTGTAGTACAAATCACTAGATAGGCAGGGGGTCTACTCTCACATATGGCAGATGTGTGTGTGTGTTTGGGTTGAGAAACATATTGCATGTGGGTTATACCATTTTGAGTTGTGTACCACCCTGTACACTTCCCATCACCCTACCTTACAAAGTCTGCTGATGTCATTCACCTTAGAAGTACCGTGGGACAAAGTGCGATCATATAAGCTCTGTGGTGCATCTGATAACTGCATAACACTATAGTAGAAATAATTAGAAACATAGGGGTTCTAATCCCAATACTGGCAACTGTGTTTATGTGTGTATGTGTTTGGTTGAGAATCATATACTGTGTGGGTTATACCATTTTGATGTGTGTGACATCCACACATGTTTACCACCTCCTGGTGACATTACTTTATATAGTGTGTTAATGGCATCTGCCTCACATGCAGCATGTTAAACCATTGTACAGACTAAAACAGTCATCTCTACAGATGTCTGTAGAATATCTGGATGTTTGCAACCTATATGTGGTTTGTGTCCCTTAACAATGCCCATGTATGTGATATTGTTGCCAAACAGGTCACAGTTAGTGTACTGAAACACATGCCAGCATCAGGTGTCATACCTGAATGAAACATCGTGCTGATACAACATCTGCTACACTATCACTTGTCCAGGCTTGTAGGACTGATACATGACTCCACATGTTATTTCTGGTGGGTTATCTCACCATCCATAAATGCATTCACAACATTACGTGTTGTAAGAGGTAGTTGGTTATGTCCCACACATATAATCTATGTGGAGCATATCATTTCTATGTAGCACTATAGTACATCAAAGTGGATATGTAAGTTTATGAATCTGTCTATTGCCAGCTGTGCTTGTGTTACTGTATGCACATCCCCTGTGTCAGTCCTTACTGTGTGTATGCAAAGGATATACCATTTTGTCTCCCTGTTCTATCCTGTGAACTCAGGAATACATACCACAAACCTGTCATACACAGTACCATGCATGCCCTCACCAACTGCATCAGGGTTGAGTGTATGGGAAAGTAATGGCAGGAACAACAGGCGCTGACATGTGAATATGTTATGGTCAATCTAATGGCAAAGCTTGTGAGGGGCCTACTGACAGTACTCCAGTAACCTGTTCCATATGTATGAGCATGTGGTACTACACAGCACTGAAGTGACATGCCTGAAGAATACTTGTCTATGACAAGGGGTATGTATGCAAGGTCAAACTGTCTAACAACAGTGTCCATCACACATTGTTGCATGCATACACACCTGGTAAGCATACATATAAAGCTGTACATTGGCTGTGAAATGGTCGGTGTATTTCCACTCTGCCATACTCCATGTTGGTAATGTCTGCAGAACCACAGCCTGCAGGCACACAGAAACCTGGAACACAAACAGAATAATGTATGTCAAACTACATTTAGTGATACTAACTGCAATAATGCATCATGGCTATGAAGGTGCATACACCTTTATGTGTGCCCATAACAAATGCAAGCAGACAGCACCTTACACAGTATTACATAGCTACACTGTACTATATTCACCCTGTGCATCAGAAACATATTAGCATGTCCCTGCCTTGATGGTATGGATGACAGGGATGTGGCACAGGTATCATCATATGCACAGGGTGTGGTGTGTGCTTGCCAGGGCCTAGGCTGTGCCATACGGTTGACATCCATGTGTGTGTGTGTGTGTGATTGGAGGGTATCCTATAGATGGGCTGTGCAGAGGTGCTGTGTGCATCTGGAGGTGACTTGACTGTGATACAGATCTGTGTGTGTATGTACGCACACAGTCACACCATGTGGATGCCCTACACAGGTGCATGTTGAACAGCTGTGGACTGTACATGGAAAGATGTCTAGTTCACTGTCTCAATCCACGGACACAGGAACTGGTCCTGCCAGGGGTCTCACTGGCACTGCCAGGCCCAAGGCCAGATTCAGTACTGCTTCCTGATGGTGACTGCTGTCTGCTGGATCTGTGTGCCTGATGGTACCGGCCAAGACCATGTGCCCATGGCCTGCTCTCTTATGATGTGGACAGCAATCCTCCTTTGGTAGTGCTGGTGTCACTGTCACTACAGGAGTGTGAAGGTGCATGGCCCTGTAGACTCTCAGCTGATGTTGGTGCTGGCCTAGGTCCACGTGGCTAATGCCCATCTCCCACCACACGCTCTAGCACAGACATGCCACAGTCAAGGATTGCCATGGTCTCACCCCACCATCTATTCATGACGTCAGTATTTTGGCATGTGGCCTCAACAAGATCATGTATGTCATCACGTAAATCAAGAAGAGTTGCACCCAACACCCTGGGTATTTCTCTGGTGTTGCATTCACTACATGCCTGTGCATCCATGACAGCCCAAAACATGCATCTGGTGACACCTGCAGTGGCAATTACAACAGAGGCTTGATCTGCAGCAGCTCTCCTGTGAGCACCCCTGCCCATCAGTCCTGTGTGGGACCTCACCTGCACTCTGGCTATGGCCAGTGTCTTCACTCACACCTGCCATAGTCACCACAGTAGCCTGTTCAATGCCACCACCTGCCAACTGTCCATCATCTGTGGCTGCTGGGGACAGGGCATGTGTGGGCATTGTGAATGTGTGTGGGGACATTGTGGAAAATTGTGCCCAACCAATGGCTCAGATTCAGCTGCTGACAACACCACCTGTGCCTGACTATGACCATCATCATTGCCAGGAACTGCAGAGACACTGACATCAGATTCTGAGCAGGAGGGACCATGACCACCATGACCACCTGTGGGGGAAAGACAACATATGTAAACTAATACCTACACTATACTGTTTGCTGCTACACACACACACACACACACACACACATACACACACACACACACACACACACACACACACACACACACACATGCACGCACGCATGCATGAGAGCATGCACACAGACACAGACACACACACACACACACACACACACATATGCAGGCACACACACGCACACACAAGCACACACATACAGGTGAGGTGGCAGACAGGCATTACATAGACCACACAATACCCAACTGGTGACATTCACAACACAGTCAGACTGCTACATACACACCCTGGACAGGCCCTCAACATCATGCAATGCAGCCCTTTCCACTTAATGTTACTACTTATATACACCTCTTTGATACACGAGTAGTTTTAGTAGGTGATGGGCCTTCAAGTAGCACACACTGCACCCATGTACACATAATTGCTGTTCACCTGTATAGCACAGTGGCAACTCCTACAGAACATACCTCTTAATTTTGCAGAGTGTCGCTGAATGTCTACATGTGTGGCTCATATTTCTGGTCTGTTCATTATATATCCTGTGTTTGTCTGACACATTACTGGGATGATATGAGTACTGGTGTCACTAATTAATGACATATTTTGAGTTTCACACTTCAAAACTGCAGTACATGTATGTTACAACAGAACAGGTTACATTAACAACCTTCTAAGCTTACAGTGGATATTATAAGTGTAGACACCCCTGATAACATGCCAGGTTTGTCTGATATATAACATGAGACCACATAAATCATTTGATAACATTTTCCATCTTTAATGTGACCTATAACCTGTGCAATCCAATTGAAGATCAAACACATCTGTTAGGGGTAACATGTAGAAGTTGAAATACATGAAAAAGGCTGGTTGCATGACTGTGCACACCCTTAAACTAATAGTTTGTTAAAGCCCCTTTTGATTTCATAACAGCTTTCAGTCCTCTTGGAAAGGTGTGTATCAGCATGGCACATCTCGACTTAGCAATATTTGTACACTCTCCCTTACAGAAGCTGTCCAACTCTGTCACATTGCAAGGGCATCTCTTCTGCACAGGCCTCTTCAGGGCACCCCACAGATTTTCTATTGGATGTAGGTGTAAACTGTGGCTGGGCCATTCCAAAATACTGATTATCTTCTGGTGAAGACATTCTTTTTTTTGGCTTATGATGGATGGTATGGGTCATTGTCATGTGGAAAGGTGTAAGTCCTCTTCATTCACAGCTTTCTAGTAGACACATGAAGATTTTGGGCCAAAGGAAACTGGTATTTTGTACTGTTATTAATTCCCTCCACCTTGGCTAAAGGCCCACTTTTAGATTATGAGCAGCAACCCCAGAGCAGGACACTGCCATCACCATGCTTCACCATGGGGATGGTGTTCTTTTGATGATGCACAGTGTTGTTATTGTGACAAACAAAACCTTTGGTATTGTGGCCAAAACATGCAACCTTGATCTCATTACACCATAACACATTTCCCCACATGCTTTTGGGAGACCTGATGTATTTTTCTTGAGAAATTTGCCAGACCTGGATGTTGTTCTGTGTGAGAAAAGGCTTCCATCTTCCAACTTCACCTGATAGGCCAGACATGTGGAGAATACTGGAGATTGTTGTCACATGTAATACACAACCAGTACTTGCTAGAGATTCCTTCAACTCCTGTAGTTTTAGTGTTGCTGTAGGTTTTCTGGCAGCCTCCCTGACTAGTTTGGGTCTTTCTTGTCTTTTCCACACATTTGGAGGGATGTTCAATTCTTTGCAATGTCACTATTACCCCATATTACCACCACCATTTGATGACTGTCTTCACTGTGTTCCATGGTATATGCAATGCTGTGAAAATGTGTGTGTACCCTTCTCTGAGCTGATACTGTTCACAAATGAGATCCTTTTGCTGCTTTGTAAGCTGTATGCAAACTATGGGTGTTGCTGTAACAGGCAACTGAGTAAATTTAGGATAAACCTTGTAGGACAGCTGACCATTATTTGCTGTTAATGACAGAGTCTCTGTAACTGATGGCAGGTGTGTACTCAAGAAGATGTAATGCTGTATTAATATTGAAAGCTACTTAAAGACAGTATTAGCTTCACCCTGTACACACTTATGCATCTGGCTTCTTGTACATTTTTTATCTGTCATAACTGTTCCCCTAACAGATTTGTTTGTCTTACAATTGAATTGTATAGGTTATAGGTCAAATGAAAGGTTGGAAGGTTTTGGAAATGTTTTATTGTGCTTTCATTTTTGTATATCACAAATACCTGGCATTCTAACAGGTGTGTGTACACTATATACACTGTATAACACTAATTTATAAAATATCTCCCTAGTTTTGGGCCTTTGTCCCCCCATTTTGTCAGTCTTTGTCCAGATGTCTTGCAATGACAGGTTTTGAGGTATGCTACAGATATGTGACATCTCCTGCAAATAGGCCCCTGTGATGACCATTGTGATGCAATGCAGTTAACCCCACTGCAAGTGAACATGCAGATATTGCAAAACGGCTGAGAGTAACAGTTGTGTGCATGGTAACATGCATGACCATAACATGCCTGGGGTACTGGTGAGCCACAACAGGAAAATCCCATACTCACTGGCTTCAGGCTGCTGTCTCACATCCAGACCAGAGGGACCTATGTAGTTGTAGGGAAGAGGTATTGTCAGCACTCACATTTGGCATTGGTTCAAGATGAATGCTACTTTTCTGTACAGGTACAGTACAAGCTATGATAGTACACAATTTGCTGTCCCTTACCATAGATGTGCCCTTGTGTGCATTAATAGACCCCACCCACAAATGCAGTTTGGAGTGACATATGCATCTAGATACTCTATAGAAGACAGTATGACTGCTACATGATTAAATTGATGTGCACTGTGGCCTTACCAGGACACTCCTCGCCTGTTGCTTGGGTGTCACCCACCTCCTCGACTTGTGTTTCCTGTGTTGACTGTTGTGTGGGGGCTGCCCCAAGGTTGGCAAGGAGCTCCTCTGTTGCTGTAAGTCAGACCTGTGTGGCTGGACCCCCACCTATAGCAGTACGGTCTCTGGCCATGGCAGCAGCCCTTTGCTGGGCATGATGTATCAGGTCAGTTGCCCAATGCCTGACTTGATCATATGTGTGGCCATGGTGGCCCTAGGTCTTAACTCTGTGGACAAGGTCATCCCACATGGCAGTCTGCTCCTGGAGATTTTTTCAGCTATGACCGAACAGCACTGCATGGTGCTGGATTATTGCTTCAGTGATAGCTGCATTCTCCACTGCAGTATGTGCTGGCTGATGCTGCATGCCACCTGGAAGACATAAACAGGGAAAGACATCACAGGACCTCAGACATTGCCCAGAATTATTTACAGAGCCAGCACATCAATATTGCCTATCATTAGCCACCACTTACAACCACATCATGCCCCTGTCATCTATCAGCACAGTGTAAACCTACATTGCACTCCTGGTCCTGATGTGTCATGTTCCCTCAAATGAGGGCTAGTACATTGCAAAAACCACCATTCATCATTCACGTTTGTGTAGAGGGATGACAATGGCTGTGTTCCTTGCAGATGGGATGTCAATGGTGCTCAGGCTTTGCTTGCATACCGTGTGTAATGGAGCTGGAAACATATTCCTGAGTTCATTTAGGATGAAGGCAGGAATGTTATCAGGTCCCATGGAGACTTGCTTTTGTTGACTTTGATTAGGCAGTATGCACCTACTCCCTGATGATGAGGGGAGGGGTGCGGGTGCTGTGCATATCCACCTATACTAGTGGTGAGCCAGGGGGCAATGTTTGCCCTAAACCTGTCTGCAGCAGGTTGGCTATAGCTATGTTGTGTGTGTATGTGGTGTGATTGACCACCATTACAGGGTGGGTTGGGTTGTTTCCTCTGAGATTGCAGACATATGTGAAGACAGCCTTGTGATTGCCCTTGGTGGATCTGTCCAATTTGTACTCATAGTTAGCCTTACAGTAATTCACTTGCTACCTTATATGCTTGTTCAGTCAAAGGTTGACTTGCTGCCAAGTTGGTGCCTGCTCCTACTTTGCCTTGTACAGCCATAGAGTAACCAATTATGCGGTTTGTGGAATTCTTGATGTCCAGAAAAGGGGATTACTCTACCTTGGTGGAGACAGGTTTTACAAGTAAGGTATTGCTATGTCCATACAGCTATGTAGGTGGTCATATAGCTGTTTGTAGTAGGCATGGACACAAGGTCATGACACAGTTGGACACCTCTCCAATTTCAGCCTGCTAATCATGCTTATTCTAGTACCCATATCTGTGTCACGGCAATGCAATAACCAGTATCTGTAGAAATCTAACTCTCTTGGATGCACAGAAACTAAGATTACACATGTGTACCCCATTTACAGCGTATTTACATGACATCTCAGATGCTCAGGTAACAGCCGCCCTCTCCAAAGCAAAAACACAGCATCAATGGGACCAGACGGTGTCCTGGGCTCGTCCCACATGAACTCCAAGAAGAGCTAAACCCAAACATAAAACTACTGTTCAATCTAAGCCTTACTACAGGATATGTGCCCAAAGAGTGGCGTACAGCAACAGTGGTCCCTCTCCATAAAGGTGGTGCCTTTAACGGATCCTGGAAACTATCGCCCCATAAGCCTGACTAGCTTAGTCTGCAAAGCTATGGAAAGGATCATCATGGACCTCATAAATAAAGATATTGGGGACCTAAAGACACTGGATCCTACCCAGTTCAGCTTTGTTAAGGGCAGATCCTGCCTTTTAAACCTGGTTGATTTCTTTGAAACAGTCACCAAGGTGATTGACGAGGAGAAGGTGGTCCACACAGCCTACCTGGACCTCGCTAAAGCCTTCGATACAATACCCTACTGGCATTATAGATAAGCTCACCAGCTTAAATATAAACCCCTATGTCACTAGATGGATTGCAAACTGGCTCAAGGACAGAACCCACATGGTTAGAATTGCTGGAGCCATGTCAGACTCCAAACCAGTTACAAGTGGTGTCCCACAAGGCTCGGTCCTGGGACCTCTCTTGTTCGGTATATATTTCTCAGAGGTACAGGCCAACATGGAAGGACTCAGGCTGACCAAGTTGCAGATGACTGCAAACTGGGCCATAATCGACTCTCCAGCCGACACAAGCATCCTCCAAAAGGGCCTCATAGAAACAGACAACTGGTGCCAGAGCCATGGCCTCAAGCTAAATGCCAAAAGTGTATAGTCATCCCTTTGGCAAAACAAAGTGCCCATAAATGACCACATAGGTGGTAATCCATTAAGTACAGAAGAAATAATTAGGGACCTGGGACCCAAGTTGATAGCAATCTCTCATTTGACAACCACGTGGCCAAAATGGTTAGAAAAACATTTTATATAGCCCACCTAATCATGAAGGGATTCACATCTAGATCAGGGAGGTCATCGTGCCTCTTTACTCATCCCTCATCAGGCCCATAATTGAGTACAATGCCTTTTGGGATGTACCTTACCAGACACCTGCAGCAACTGGAAAGACCCCAAAATTACCTTACCAAGAGGATCAAAGGGCTCAAACAGATGCCATAAGCTGCCCGGTTAAAGAAACTCCAGCTCTACTCAGTGGCATACCACCTGTTCAGAGGCGATCTGTGCCTGACGTATAAAGCCATGTCCAACCCGGAATTAATGGACATGCTGCACCTCAGAAAATCCAAATCCCATTGAGCTACGCTACCGAGAGACTTGAACCTCAGCACTGAAATAAATAGGACATGCTGGAGGGACAGATTCATAACCCAGAGGCTCCCTTCACTCTGGAATAAAATCCCAGTCCAGGTTAGGCAGAGTCCCTCACTGACTCTCTTCAAGAGGAATCTTGATGAGTGGATGGGAGATCATAGGTTTACCCCGGGTATCACTTCTGTGTCACTGTTAGACAGAGGCACACTATACTAACCTCGAAAAAGGGCATAGCAAAATAAATTTAAAATGGGTGGCTTAAAACCAAACACATTCTGGCTAGGCTTATAAATGCCCTAGGGCAGATAGCCTAGTATGAACCTATGAACCTATGAACCTATGAAGTAGCACACACTGCACCCATGTACACATAATTGCTGTTCACCTGTATAGCACAGTGGCAACTCCTACAGAACATACCTCTTAATTGTGCAGAGTGTCGCTGAATGTCTACATGTGTGGCTCATATTTCTGGTCTGTTCATCATATATCCTGTGTTTGTCTGACACATTACTGGGATGATATGAGTATTGGTGTCACTAATTAATGACATATTTTGAGTTTCACACTTCAAAACTGCAGTACGTACATGTATGTTACAACAGAACAGGTTACACTAACAACCTTCTAAGCTTAAGTGTAGACACCCCTGCTAACATGCCAGGTTTGTCTGATATACAACATGAGACCACAGAAATCATTTGATAACATTTCCCATCTTTAATGTGACCTATAACCTGTGCAATCCAATTGAAGATGAAACACATCTGTTAGGGGTAACATGTAGAAGTTGAAATACATGAAATAGGCTGGTTGCATGACTGTGCACACCCTTAAACTAATAGTTTGTTAAAGCAACTTTTGATTTCATAACAGCTTTCAGTCCTCTTGGAAAGGTGTGTGTTGGCATGGCACATCTCGACTTAGCAATATTTGTACACTCTCCTTACAGAAGCTGTCCAACTCTGTCATATTGCGAGGGCATCTCTTCTGCACAGGCCTCTTCAGGGCACCCCACAGATTTTCTATTGGATGTAGGTGTAAACTGTGGCTTGGCCATTCCAAAACACTGATTATCTTCTGGTGAAGACATTGTCATTGTCATGTGGAAAGGTGTAAGTCCTCTTCATCCACAGCTTTCTAGCAGACACATGAAGATTTTGGGCCAAAGGAAACTGGTATTTTGTACTGTTACTAATTCCCTCCACCTTGGCTAAAGGCCCACTTCTAGATTATGAACAGCAACCCCAGAGCAGGACACTGCCATCACCATGCTTCTCCATGGGATGGTGTTCTTTTGATGATGCACAGTGTTGTTATTGTGACAAACAAAACCTTTGGTATTGTGGCCAAAACATGCAACCTTGATCTCATTACACCATAACACATTTCCCCACATGCTTTTGGGAGACCTGATGTATTTTTCTTGAGAAATTTGCCAGACCTGGATGTTGTTCTGTGTGAGAAAAGGCTTCCATCTTCCAACTTCACCTGATAGGCCAGACATGTGGAGAATACTGGAGATTGTTGTCACATGTAATACACAACCAGTACTTGCTAGAAATTCCTTCAACTCCTGTAGTAGTGTTGCTGTAGGTTTTCTGGCAGCCTCCCTGACTAGTTTGGGTCTTTCTTGTCTTTTCCACACATTTGGAGGGATGTTCATTTCTTTGCAATGTCACTATTACCCCATATTACCACCACCATTTGATGACTGTCTTCACTGTGTTCCATGGTATATGCAATGCTGTGAAAATGTGTGTGTACCCTTCTCTGAGCTGATACTGTTCACAAATGAGATCCTTTTGCTGCTTTGTAAGCTGTATGCAAACTATGGGTGTTGTTGTAACAGGCAACTGAGTAAATTTAGGATAAACCTTGTAGGACAGCTGACCATTATTTGCTGTTAATGACAGAGTCTCTGTAATTGATGGCAGGTGTGTACACAAGAAGATGTAATGCTGTATTAATATTGAAAGCTACTTCAACACAGTATTAGATTCACCCTGTACACACTTATGCATCTGGCTTCTTGTACATTTTTTATCTGTCATAACTGTTCCCCTAACAGATTTGTTTGTCTTACAACTGAATTATATAGGTTATAGGGCAAATGAAAGGTTGGAAGGTTTTGGAAATGTTTTATTGTGCTTTCATTTTTGTATATCACAAATACCTGGCATTCTAACAGGTGTGTGTACACCATTTATATACACTGTATAACACTAATTTATAAAATATCTCCCTAGTTTTGGGCCTTTGTCCCCCCATTTTGTCAGTCTTTGTCTAGATGTCTTGCAATGACAGGTTGTGAGGTATGCTACAGATATGTGGCATCTCCTGCAAATAGGCCCCTGTGATGACCACTGTGATGCAATGCAGTTAACCCCACTGCAAGTGAGCATGCAGATATTGCAAAACAGCTGAGAGTAACAGTTGTATGCATGGTAACATGCATGACCATAACATGCCTGGGGTACTGGTGAGCCACAACAGGAAAATCCCATACCCACTGGCTTCAGGCTGCTGTCCCACATCCAGACCAGAGGGACCTATATACTTGTAGGGAAGAGGTATTGTCAGCACTCACATTTGGCATTGGTTCAAGATGAATGCTACTTTTCTGCACAGGTACAGTACAAGCTATGATAGTACACAATTTGCTGTCCCTTACCATAGATGTGCCCTTGTGTGCATTAATAGACCCCACCCACAAATGCAGTTTAGAGTGACATGTGCATCTTGATACTCTACAGAAGACAGTATGACTGCTACATGATTAAATTGATGTGCACTGTGGCCTTACCAGGACACTCCTCGCCTGTTGCTTGGGTGTCACCCACCTCCTCGACTTGTGTTTCCTGTGTTGACTGTTGTGTGGGGCTGCCCCAAGGTTGGCAAGGAGCTCCTCTGTTGCTGTAAGTGAGACCTGTGTGGCTGGACCCCCACCTGTAGCACCACGGTCTCTGGCCATGGCAGCAGCCCTTTGCTGGGCATGATGTATCAGGTCAGTTACCCAATGCCTGACTTGATCATATGTGTGGCCATGGTGGCCCAAGGTCTTAACTCTGTGGACAAGGTCATCCCACAGGGCAGTCTGCTCCTGGAGATTTTGTCAGCTACAACTGAACAGCACCGCATGGTGCTGGATTATTGCTTCAGTGATAGCTGCATTCTCCACTGCAGTATGTGCTGGCTGATGCTGCATGCCACCTGGAAGACATAAACAGGGAAATACATCACAGGACCTCAGACATTGCCCAGAGTTATTTACAGAGCCACCACATCAATATTTCCTATCATTAGCCACCACTTACAACCACATCATGCCCCTGTCATCTATCAGCACAGTGTAAACCTGCATTGCACTCCTGGTCCTGATGTGTCATGTTCCCTCAAATGAGGGTGAGTACATTGCAAAAACCACCATTCATCATTCACGTTTGTGTAGAGGGATGACAGTGGCTGTGTTCCTTGCAGATGGGATGTCAATGGTGCTCAAACTTTGCTTGCATACCATGTGTAATGGAGCTGGAAACATATTCCTGAGTTCATTTAGGATGAAGGCAGGAATGCTGTCAGGTCCCATGGAGACTTGCTTTTGTTGACTTTGATTAGGCAGTATACACCTACTCCCTGATGATGAGGGAGGGGTGCAGGTGCTGTGCATATCCACCTATACTAATGGTGAGCCAGGGGGTGATGTTTGCCCTAAACCTGTCTGCAGCAGGTTGGGTATAGCTATGTTGTGTGTGTATGTGGTGTGATTGATCACCATTACAGGGTGGGTTGGGTTGTTGCCTCTGAGATTGCAGACATATGTGAAGACAGCCTTGTGATTGCCCTTGGTGGATCTGTCCAATTTGTACTCATAGTTAGCCTTACAGTAATTCACTTGCTACCTTATATGCTTGTTCAGTCAAAGGTTGACTTGCTGCCAAGTTGGTGCCTGCTCCTACTTTGTCTTGTACAGCCATAGAGTAACCAATTATGCGGTTTGTGGAATTCTTGATGTCCAGAAAAGGGGATTACTCTACCTTGGTGGAGACAGGTTTTACAAGTAAGGTATTGCTATGTCCATACAGCTATGTAGGTGGTCATATAGCTGTTTGTAGTAGGCATGGACACAAGGTCATGACACAGTTGGACACCTCTCCAATTTCAGCCTGCTAATCATGCTTATTATAGTACCCATGTCTGTGTCAGGGCAATGGAACAACCAGTATCTGTAGAAATCTAACTCTCTTGGATGCACAGAAACTAAGATTACACATGTGTACCCCATTTACAGCGTATTTACATGACGTTCTGCATCCCATTTCCATTGTTTTGAGGCAGCCAGGTACACCTACTCATACATATATGTGCACAGGTAATACCTGATATACATTTCTGTTTTGTGTCAGTATGATGCACTGTATTTACACTCTTGCTGCTCAGTCATTCCTGTCAACCTGTTAGAGGAAGACATCTGGAAGATGCCACACATACATCGGTCCAAAATTAGCGATGCTTTCTTAATTTTGCTGTAACACAGTTAAGTCATTTGATAGCACAGTAGCCTTTGCATTCTCAGACATGCCTTGGAGGATGTCCAATGCTCATATGGCAGGAAGAGAGGAGAAAGTCTAGGAGTGTGGTAGTGAGGGTAGGAACTTTTAATGTTGGCAGTATGACTGGTATGGAGAAAGAGCTAACCAATGTGATGGATAGAAGGAAGGTTGATATATTGTGTGTGCAAGAGAACAGATGGAAGGGGGGTAAGGCTATGTGTATCAGAGTCAAGTCCAAATTGTTCTATCATGGTGTGGATGGAAGGAAACATGGTCTAGGGGTTATCCTGAAGGAACAGTATGCCAATAGTCTTTTTATAGGTGAAAAGACTGTCAGATAGAGTGATGTTTATGAAGTTGTAAACTGATGGTGTAATGATGACTGTTGTTAGTGCATATACTCCGCAAGTTGGGTGTACGATGGATGAGACAGAAAAACTTTGGAGTGAGTTGGATGAAGTGGTAATGACTGTACCCAAGGGTGAGAGAGTGGTGATTGGAGCAAATATCAATGAGCATGCTGGTGAAGGGAATATAGGGGATGCAGAAGTGATGGGTAGGTATGGTGTTAAGCAAAGGAGTGCAGAAGGTAAGATGGTGGTGGAGTTTGCAAAAAGGATGGACATGGCTGTGGTGAATACATATTTTAACAAAACAGAGGAGCATAGGGTGAAATACAAGAGTAGAGGAAGATGCACAGAGGTGGATTATATCCTATGCAGGAGGACTAATTTGAAGGAGATTGGAGACTGGAAAGTGGTGACAGGAGAAAGTGTAGTTAGGCAGCATGGAATGGTGGCCTGTGGGATGACATTGGTGATCAAGAAGAGGGGGAGGAGTGTGAGGGCAGCACCAAGGATCAAATGGTGGAAACTGAAAAAGGGTGATTGTGAGGTTGAGTTCATGGAAGAGTTAAGACAGGCAGTGAGTGGCAGTGAAGAGTTACCGAAAATCTGGGTAACTACAGCAGAGCTAGTAAGGGAGACAAAAAGAAAGGTGCTTGGTGTGACATCTGGACAGAGGAAGGAGGACAAGGAGACCTGGTGGTGGAAAGAGGAAGTACAGGGGAGTATACAGAGAAAAAGCTTGGTGAAGAAGAAGTTGTATTGTCAGAAAGATGAAGAAAGTAGACAGGAGTATAAGGAGATGAGATGCATGGCAAAGAGAGAGGTGGCAAAAGCTAAGGATGAGGCGTATGAAAGGTTGTATGAAAGCTTGAACACTAAGGATGGAGAAAAGGACCTGTACCGATTGGCTAGAAAGAGGGACCGAGCTAGGAAGGATGTGCAGCAGATAAGGGTGATAAAGGATAATGAGGGAAACGTATTCACAAGCAAGAAGAATGTGTTGAGCAGATGAAAAGAGTACTTTGAGGGGCTGATGAATGAAGAGAATGAGAGAGAGATAGAGATGGTTGGATGATGTTGGTATGGTGAATCAAGAAGTGCAACGAATTTGCAAGGAGGAAGTAAGGGTAGCTATGAAGAGGATTAAGAATGGAAAGGCTGTTGGTCCAGATTACATGCCTATGCAAGCATGGAGGTGTTTAGGAGAAATGGCAATGGTGTTTTTAAGCAGATTGTTTAATAAAATCTTGGAAAGTGAGAGGATGCATGAGGAGTGGAGAAAATAAGTGTTTGGGTACCGATTATAAGAATAAGGATGATGTGCAGAGCTGTAGTAACTACAGAAGGATAACACTAATAAGCCACAGAATGAAATTATGGGAAAGAGTAGTGGAAGCTAGGTTAAGAAGGGAGGTGATGATTAGTGATCAGCAGTATGGTTTCATGCCAGAAAAGAGCACTAAAGATGTCTGTCTATCTATCTGTCTGTCTCTCTCTCTCTCAACAAGATATATGGTATGCATCTGTTTTGCATAAGCAGCAGCTTGTCTTTTGTAGGTAATGCTCATGAGCTACTGACAGTCTGTGTGCCAATTGGTGTCCACTTGCTAATTGCATGCAGAACAGCTGTGTTGTTATTCCTATAGCCAATGGCATGGCAACACACTCCTATAACTGAGTACTTCATGTGGGTGTTGCCCCTTTTCCTTGCCTGTGAGGAGGACTTCATGGAGGTGTGTGAAGAAACAGCATCACAGAGGGTAGTTGAAAATACCTCTTACAACAACAACTGTGGATACAGCCCAACAAACTGTGGGGGAATGTTTCAGACAAAGGGACAGAATGTAAGTATTGCTGTTATACAGTTAAATTAATGCTAGTTTAACAGGGTTTGTGTGGACATGGCTTTTCTGCGTGATTTTAAGTCTGACAGTGTTATGTGATTAACATGGCTCTCAAATGTAGGGCTATCCACAGAGTGGCCAGAGTTTGGACTCTCATGTTTGGTGTATTCCTCACACATTTTTTGTCTTTGGAAAATCAGTAGCATACTCTGGGGATTGCAGTCAGTAAATGGCATCATCCATTTGTGTTTCTGACTTCATATCGATCAGAAAAGATATGTTACAACAAACCCTGTTACACCAGCAACTGTCTCCATTTATAACAGCAATATTTCACATATGCCCCTGTTTTTGGGCATCTGTCCCCAAAGTATGTCAGGTTTTGTCCAGATGTCATTCAGTAAGAGGTTGATAGGTAGGGTATATCATTATTTATTGCTTTCATTCCTGATACCATCCCAGTGACGTATCAGAATGCCAGACATGTTATGTGTAAGAGGCCTTATATATGAGGACAAAGCCTGGACATTCTGTGGGACTCTGAACAGTTGAGAGGTATGTGTATTTCTGGCGATTGTTAACAGACTGTCAGGATTGTGTAGCAGTGTAGTGTGTAAATGTGATTTGGCCTGTGTAGGGATGGGGGTAAATGTATGTGTTATGGCTTCTTTTCCATCTGACTGTGCATGCTGCTCCAGTTTCTGGTGGTCTATTGGCTGTATATGTTTGTAGGAGCAGGTTGAGACATATCCCGTACCATGGTCAGGATTCATACTACACTGTGAATTGGGCCAGTATATGTAGGGGTAGTGTGTGAGTGACAAACATGATGAGATGTTTTTGTTCACACAGTCCTTATACTGCACTGTTCATTTTCCTCACCAGTATGTCACTGTGACTGTGGTGAAATTGTTTGTGAGTATGCACTTTCACACCTGTGTCTGTTTTTCAGTGCTGTTGCATCCCTGTAGTGCCTGATATATTTGCAAATACATGTGTAATTCCCCATAGCTGATTTTGGTTGGTGTTGTGTCAGTCTGACTGTAGTTTGGACGATGCTTGGTAACACGCTTAGCAGCTGAATGTAGTTTCCCTAAGGTGATGTTATGTCCAGATATTTGTAGGATTTACTGTTGTTGTCTGACTCCAATAAGTGTTGTGCATTTCTGACACATCAGTGGGATGACGTGAGGATTTAAGTCACTAACTAGTGAGAAGTAATCGTGTGTTGGACCTGTGCTATTTCAGTCAATATATGTTAGGACAGACAGGAGGGTGTTACTGCAGCAACTGTGTCAGCATATCTACTACAGTATTTTAGATATGTCCCTATTTTCACGGCTTTCTCCCCCACTTTGTCAGGTTTGGTCCAGATTTGTTGCACTAAGGAGTTCTGAGCCTACCTCTTGACTGGCTGGATTGTTTCATAATGTCCAGGTTTATTGCTCATATTTCTGGTCTGTTCCACTGATTCATTATTTTTATTTCCCTGGTAAATCACTGTGATGATCTGAGGATTTCTGTCAGTAAAGGATGACATACATTTCAGTTGCAGAACTCACATCCTTCAGAATATGTATGCTGAAACAAACCTTGTCACTCTGGCAACATTCTACATTTATAAGCACAATATTTAACATATGTCCCAAGTTTTGGCCCATTGTCTCCCCATTTTAACAACCTTTGGCTAGTTTGATTGCACTAAGAGTTTGAGAGGTATGGTTCTGAGGTATGACTTCACTACATGTTATGAGCACATATATATATATATATATATATATATATATATATATATATATATATATACATATTTCTATTTATATCAGGTATATATTGTATATATATATATATATATATATATATATATATATATATATATATATATATATATATATATATATATATATATATATGCATCTCCAGACATATATAAATGTGTATATGTACATAAACAAAACCTAACTGATTCTACAGAATCTTTTTCCTACTGTTGAATGACTCTACTGCATGGTATATGTGAAAAACCATCAGCAATCCCTACAGCTTAAATGTTGTTGTGCATTCCTCTGACTATTGTGTAAAGGGCCTTGGGTTTGAGACTTGGCAGGGCTGATTATTTTGTTGCTAGGCAGAACAGTGGCTGATGGAGGCAGAGTGATTAATACAGTTTTTAGCAGTTGTAAGCAGGTTTGCGCTGGTTTGCACAATGCTAAGGGATGTTAACATAGGTTAAACACAGAGATTCTTAATCTGTTTTGGCTTCACTTAGCATTGCCCAAACTCGTTCCCTAACACTTACTCCTGCTTACTCCGGCTTACACCCACACTAATTTCTTTAAAAGTAAAGAAAAAGGGGTGATAGAAAAGTGGTGAAAAAGGGGCATGCAGAGGGAAAACAATATAACAGATAGCTAGGCATGTGCAGAATGGGTGTGGGGAAGGTCCATAGCTGTCCATTTCTTATACAGCAACAGATGTGCATTTGTACAGAATTTGGATGTGAATTTGGACACTCAAACCCCAGAGAGAGGGGTGAGGACAACAGAAATGTTTTGTCAAGCCAATTGGACCAGACTACATGTGTCCAGTGGACCTGTGTGTGAAATGGACAGCTATGTATGGGGCAATATTTTTTTGGGGGGGGCAGATGCCCTTTTCATTTTTTTAAGGTGAGAGTAGGATGTTGGGGAAGGATTGTAGTTACGTCTGGAGAAGGAGGTTGGGTAGGTAGCCAGACAAGATAGACAGGAATGCAGACCGGGGCATTATATGACACATGGGGGGGGTAAACACATTAGACAGGGAGGGTGGATAGGAATCCGAAGCCCATGAGCCCCCATATGGTTACAGTGGGACTGAGATCCCCACCCATGGCCAGTCACCACTGCACATTCATGGCCCCAAAGGTGGCTGTGCTGGGGGCTAGACAGGAGGGGCAGCCTGTCCCTAGAGGTGCATCAGGCAGCCCTTAATCTGGTGCAGCTGCTCTTTGAACTTGGACTGAAGGGTGCTGTGCACCAAACTCCGGAGGTGACAGCAGGTGATGGCCTCCTGTCTGCGCTTGCTCCCGGCGGGGGGGGGGGCATCCCCTGTAGTGGTTACAAATGAAGGTGGTGCAGGACCAGCAGATGAGGGAGATCCAGACTGGGTCCCAGACATGCTGGGGCCCGATGCCATTGCCAGATGAGGTGGGACAGGTGGATCCGCTGGGATCTACCTTCCCAAATGCACTATGGTATTGAGGTTTTACAAAATATGTTGGTTAGTCATTAACAACACATTTCAAGATTAATTATAACAGCATGCATGGGTGTTACAATTAACCCCATAAAACAGATTTGAAACAGTTGCATAGCAAACAGAACACATGCATAAATGTAACACAGTATGCATCGTAACAGAATGCCAGTAATATTGATGGCAACAGACCACCAACAATGGTGTTTGAACAAGATATGTTAACATGCAAGTGGTAAAACATATTAACAATAAAATAGCACAAGTCCCAACATTAGGGTTGGAGCACAACATACCCGTGGTATATGAGCAATAATTACTGATGCAGATGAGGGGTTTGGAGAGAGACAGAAAATCCAATAACAACTGTTTATGCTTCTATTTTCCACAACAGTACTGTTCAATACTCTATGGGTCTGCCCTTACTTTACATCTACCTATGGCCATAGCTTCTGTAGTACAAACATACCTATTAAACTGTCAGTCTGGAATGGTATGAGGCAAATTGTGACAACTCTGGGTACTTGACTAGAGAGGACTCATACATATCAGGGTTACATATCTGGCACAGGAGTGGTACCCTGAACTGCTGTTACATGAGTGTGCTACTGGCATACATCAACTGGTTTCCTATCTGTGTCCAGGATTATTTGCAGCAGTGACCACTAACTGCAACAGCGTGACACTTGAGAGACATGTATCAGGAACATACCTCTCATCCTCTTAGAGCATGACATCTGGACAAAGCCATACATAAGAGTGGGACAAAGGCCCACACATATTTACAATTTTTAGATATTGCTCTTACAAACTTAGAACACTGATAAAATAACAGGTTTTGCATTTGCACGGCTTTTCTGATGGATATGACATCTAACACTTGTATGTCTATCATTATTTTCTAACTTCAGTCTGTAATGGTTTGCCACTGATTTGCTACGACATCATTACTTTATGTAAAATGGACCAAAATTCTGGGACAAATATCTGGACATTCAGTGAATATCTGTACAGTTGAGAGATATGCTTTGGGAAGAGTGCATATTGTATGTACCTACCCTGCTGTCATTTGCAGGCATGGGTGGGACAATTGAACAGTTGTACACAGTTTATTAGTATACCCTTCATACAGCTACTGGCAACATTTACTCACCTGTAAAACCTGTGGGGAAAATATCTGTTAACACTACCTGACTGCTTTCACATTTATTCCTGATATGCACACATCTTAGTAACACTCCCTGGATTTTAACCATGTCTGGATGTGCAAAATTAACATCTAAGCTATTTCTCATTACACTGAGCTACTGAGGAACTGCTGCTTTTTGTTTCAATAGTTTCTCCCTAATAGTCTCTTGGTTAGACAGTCTGAACTTGTAATCCTGTGATGCATGCATGACAGATAGTTATAGTATTGTACATTACTCCTTTGGATTGCTACAACCTGGAAAGCAAAGATTAACACAAGGCAATGCTGCATGGTACACGCATTGACACTTGACATATTACTATTCAGGGTTCAGAGCTTAGTGCAGTACATATTTCACTTTTAATGTATATCTCACTTTACAGCTACACTGTCTATGGTTTCTCCTAACAGCCTGTTCACAGATGAACCTCAGTTAATGTATGCTGTCTTAATGTATGCTGTCACAGCTATATTTGCTGTGAAGTACCTGTATACATTCTATACATATGTCTACAACAACATACCAGAATAAACACAACATTTTTTAAGGGTCTTTATTGTACTTCAATATTTGTCAGTCATACTTTTTATTTATTCAGCTCACACAGTAACAGTACACCTACTAGCAGCAAGCAATGTACTCCTTCTTAGCTATTTTAACTATATACTGCAAAATAGATTTGTACTCACCAGCCTATTGGCAGCCTCAGCAGTCTGTCACCATGGGCTTTGATGTTCATAGTGTCTCTGCTACAGCTGTAGGGGAGAAAAACACACATTATGCATATCTATCTATCACATTCTCAGGCTAGTATTTGCTATAAAGTACTTGATAGTGATACTTACACACTACTGGAGCATTCTGTGCCCATCCATCTTGGATCCACTGGTCCAAGAGCACCCCCTTCCTACGCTTTAAGTTGGCATAGTGGTTTTGTACCTGCTCACCAGTCCAGGAGGTGCCAGTAGCACTTGTGAGGTCATGTGCAAGATGATTCCAGGCCTCCACTTTGTATTGGGAGCCCTCATACTAGCACTACAGCAGTCTCTCCTCATGGTTTTTAACTAGAAGTCCAACCAAAACTCTGGACTCCTTAATGCTCCAGCGTTGTGCTGAAAAGCACACTCCATCTCCTATGCCAACGACTGTTTCTGCACAGAAGGACTATAACAGATTATGGCTGTATTCCCACCCCTGCCCTTTCAATAGTGTGATATTCCTGCCCTTTGCCATCATTGGACCATTTTGGAAAGATTAAGCTCTGCTAAGCAGTGCACAAATCTACTAAGCTGATTTTAACACTGCTTAAAGGAGAAGTTGTTGAGCAGTATTTAACAGTGTGTAAATCCACTTAGCTGAGCTACCTGCTGCTTAGAATTCATGTCTTACCAATGGTTACACTTGCTAAGCATAGCTGAGCATTACTAACCATTGCTCACTTTTAATTTTTTAAATATATCAGAGTACTGACCTCATTTATTAAGTGTATATGATGTACTTTACATGACATCCCTCTGTGCTTTCCTTACATTGGCAAGGGGTGTGACTATACTGTATGGGACACTTGGGTGTACATGGGTGGTTTCACATGTTATATGCACTCACACTTACATTGTACACCAGCTATACTACCCTGGTTGACAAAAAAACAGTTGCTACAAAATTTACATTAAAAAAATAATAATTTAACACTACTTTACCATATAAAAATAACTTGCCTGTTTGGTACTCAAGCCATGAACACCTGCATGTAAAGCTGGGACTCTAACCATTACCTTATCTCAGCATGGAAATGTCACCTGTATATTTGTATTTATCCCCTATGGGATGTTTAAGCTATGGTAAGTGGAGGATTATAACGCCCACACCTGCTTAGCTATCCTTAAACATTCCTTAGCCTAGAAAAAAAATCTAATATTATAATCTTATTATGTTATATAGTGAGTATTGTGGTGTTCTGACAAATCATTGTGGACTGCAGTCAGGAAATAATGGCATACATTTGGCTTTCAGGCTTTTATCCTTCAGATATTCCTGCTAATACATATCCTGTTTTCTATCAACTTTCTAAGTGTGTGAGGGCAATTTTTCAGAAGTGCCCCTATATTTATTGTTTTATCCGCCCCCCTCCCATTATTTGTGCCTTTTTTTCACATGGACTGCTGTCAGGGAATATTGACTTACATTTGCTTTCAGACTTCTATCCTTTGGTAATTCATGCTAATGAATGACCTGTTTCCTATCAACTTTCTTAGTCTTTGAGGACAATATGTATGATGTGTCCCTTTTCAGGGATTTATCCCCCATTATATGTGCATTTGTACATGTTTCCTGCTTTAGCAGGTTGCGGAGGTGTCATATGGCACTTTTACAATGCAGGGGGTGTGTCACAGAACCTGTCACACACCCCTTGCATTGCTTTCCTGCTGTTGTATGTATTTCAGTGTCCATGGACACTGAAATGATCATTTATTTAATTTCAGTGTCTGCGGACACTGAAATACTAGCATAATATTAGAGTAATTCTTTAATATTATGCCAGATCATATTAAAAAGTGCTGTACAGCACTTTCTGAGTGCAGGGGGTGTGTTCAATATCCGTGCACTACTTGAACACACCCCCTGCACTCATTCATGGTTCACGTCCGTGCAGGTTAAATAGCAGCGCGCCTTCATGAAGATGCAAGGCGTGCTGCTGTACTATATGGACATGAACCACTCCATGCAGGAATAAAACTATTCCTGCATGGAGTTTATTGAATCCCAGGGTTGGTTTGTGAAGTGGACTTTAATGTTGCATTATACTAAATAAACTGCAGTTGAACTGAAGAATTAATCTCCAGTGTGTTATTCCTTTTAGTAAAAGTATGTTCATTGTAGTTAACGTTATGTTCTCAAGACATAGTGTTCCTGATGCCTTTATACAAGTTAAGGGTTTACAGTATGTCAATGCCAAGCTTAATTTTTCTCTCTGAGCAATAAGAATTTTATAATCAGTCTCAACTGGGCAGAGTCCAACAGTCAAGTAAATAGGGTGGTACAATCAATAAAATATTTCATGAAGGCCTAGCCCCATGTTTAAAAGGATAAAGTCACAAGTGCACCTCAGATAACCAGTGTTTCAAAAGTGGCACAATAGTGCTATAAGGCCAGGGCCTTGGAGGGTGAGACTGACCTGCTGGCATTGGGTATTCTATACTGAGGGTGAGGGTAATGGATTAGCTTGTTGCATTTGTGACACCTGCAGGAATAAAGGTGTATAACTAGCACATGCCATGTGCAATGCTTCACTCAGTCACGAGATGTGGCAGGTGTGGTAGCATGCATGCATCTTGTGGTAGCAGCTCCTTGTCCGTTACACTAGGCTGCTGTGGAGGGATTATGAAACTGGCCATGCTCTGCATATTGGCCCAATCCCTAGCATGAGTCTCTTACCACCATACAGGTACAGCATATCATCCCAATCTCTGTAATCAGCTCCTCACCCCCTTGAGATGAACAAAGAAGCTGATAAGACTAATTGGTCACAGAATTAGATAAACAAATAACAGTGCAGCAGCAGTGGCTGATGCATAAAACACTATTTACACTTTCTGTAATATAGAGATACCGCAATGTCTGGTGTTGCTGTCACCAGCTCAGTTACTTATAGATGATAATTATAAAGAAGGATTACCTGTCTGTTTACTTGTTGACTTCAGAAAACAACAATCAATGTAAGAAATATGAAAGCAGAATTATTCAAGACAAATATTTCAGTATAATAAATATGTTAGATTTTTTTTCTGATTTAAAGAACGGAGGTAAAATGGGAATACACTAACGTTCCTATGAGAAACAACCAGGAAAGGATATTTTTAAAGAAATGTGAGGATCCACTGTCATTTGTTTTTCAGACTGCAGATGGCAAAGCGATGAAAAAAAATTAATCCTCTGTCCCAGACAAATATGACCTAAAATGATTAAGTGAGATAGCAAAGTTCCCCAAGATGCTTCTACGGGTACTTAGATACCTATGCAAGTGCCTAGAGAGATGTACAAAGATATTTCTCTAGACATATTTGCAGATATTTTTTCATCATTGGAGAACCCATATGAGTTGATATTAGATCCTGCTAGATATGATACTAATTGCATCATCACTATCATCAGCAACTGCTAACTACAGCACACAAAATTTATGTTCTTATCCTTTAATTTTTCAATATTTGGAAAACTATATAAAAAAAAATCTCAATATTCTGACAATCCTTGTTATAAAAGTACTCAGGAATTGTTGTTCAACTTCTAAATTATGTATTTGTAATGCTGTTAAAAAAAAGATCAATGTCTGAAACAAAGCATATGCAAAAATTTATAAATATGCTTCTGAGAGATTCTCCTATGAATCCCTGCCTGCCAGCTCAATTAGTTCCAAACTCACAAAGTTCAACTCATCAGGAATTGAACTCCTCAGAATATATTACCACTTCTCAAAGTTGTAATTTACAATATCTGTGGCAATTCAAACTCTGGGAAAATGGAAGAGACAGCACACATCACAATCACTGCCAGCACATTAAAACCTGAGCTGTCAATGCTGTCGTCTTTCGGCTTTTCCCGGTTAGGGGTCACCACAGTGGAACTCTGGTCCACTAAAGATTGGCAGTAGATTTTGACAAACGCCAAGGTGCCAGCTTGATGTTCAACCTTCAACGAAGGCACGCCCATTTATGCATGTCTTTTGAACGCCCACCCAACCGCGGGGAGGACATGCAGACTCCACACAGAAGGCACTCCCCACACTCCAGCCATGAATCAAACGGGAAAACCTCTTGCTGTGAGGCAACAACGCTACCCCTGCACCACCGCGAATGTGAAAACCTGAGTTGTCAATCATTACCTATAAAAGAAAACAAATGCTGAACTCAGCATCACAGAGATGAATATGCTCAGAAGGAGTTTTATGCAATCTTCAATTGATGAAGTGGAGACACGCCTATATGAGTTACAGATTAATCTACAGTGAAACTGCAAACTTATACACATATAATATAAACTTGCCT
Source organism: Protopterus annectens (assembly GCF_019279795.1). Taxonomy (NCBI): domain Eukaryota; kingdom Metazoa; phylum Chordata; order Ceratodontiformes; family Protopteridae; genus Protopterus; species Protopterus annectens. Next base: position 81,043,193 of record NC_056735.1, read on the forward strand.
ACCCCAAAAGAAAGAGTGATTCTTTTGTTCCTCAAAACTAAATGTAAAATATGGGTATCTCAGATTAAGAATTCAGACCTCATTGCTTTAGTCATTGTACCACTATGTGGTATCTAAGTACAGGAAAACACAGCCTGAACATAACGTTTTTGCAGCTGATAACTCATATCTTGATGCACAATTCATTTTTTTTCTTTAAATACAAATATTGTACATAGTAGCCCATAAAAAATATCTGCTAATTGTGCTGCAATAATCACATTTAGGTGTGTTTTTCGCTAAGAGAATCTGCAAGTTTTTTAAAAAATATATATGAAATACCCCCTGTTGGGCTATTTAGCAGTATTATGTATTTAGTAACTGGCTGAACTACTTGGCACAACTCTCACTATTCAGCGGTAACCCAGGAGGTCTGGCTAAATAACTTTGTTCAGAGTCAGAAAGTATCAGAATTGGGAACGTCAAAGCTAGGACTATATGTGACGCATGTATCATCTCCTAACTGTTAATCCTGTGAGATAGAGAACCAGGCATTCCATAGCTGAATGAATGGTAAGAAAAGGATGTAATTCCTATGATTCAGAATGCAGTCTTTTATATAGGTGTTGTTTTCCAGAGTATATAATCTGAAAAGCTTTCTGACCACTGTTTGAGTCCACTAAAAGCCACATCATTCATACCTAAATCATTAATCTCGCTGTTTACTGCTTCTCTCTTACTGTGGTTTTGGGATCTGCCTTCATTCAAGTCTACAGTGCTTAAAAACAAGAGCACACTGAGTACATTTGTTACAGTAAAACTTAAATCACAGTGCTGACGTTGCAGTATTCATTGCCACATTTAAGCAGTTTAACATGAGAACATTATTTTAACTGATAAAATAAGACAAAATCTGTTTTTTTTTTTTTTAGTTGAAAAGATTTTTTTTTTTGCCTATCAATTTTCTTTGACAGAGAGTTGCAGGCAATTTCTTTCCAGCCAGCAGCCAAGAATGAGATGTCTCATTAGCCGCTGCCAGAAAGTGTTAATGAATTAAAGAAACCATACACAAGGCTATACATTGTACAGTGTCCAAAGTAGAATGTTGGTACTTCTTATTCACCTGCTTGAATTTTGCTCAAGGTGAACCCGATGATATGCATGGTCCCATTCCATCAGCAGTGTTGTTGAAAATAATGTACAAGGTAGGGTGTACAGCGCACCAAAGAAACACCACCTAATCTGTATAGATATTGTGACATCTCAGCCAAGAAGTTCCTTTATCTAAACTGTGATGGTGCCTTGGCAAAGTTGCTTTAAAAGTATATTCTTTCTAAAGTGGTTGGTTACATCCATGATACATCACAAAATCACCCATCCGTGCTTCTTTTGATTTCCACAGATCACATGAATCATTGTTTTGGTTTTCCCCTGATTAGCAGTGGCTTTATCATGGGTAAATGGCTCTTATATGAGAAGGCACTGTCATGTCTCTTTAGAGGCGAGGCTGTATCTACATAAAAGAAACAAAATTAAAGGGGTTCCTTTTTTTCCGTTAAATCATTTTTAGATAGATTATTTGTGACAACCCATTTTTATTTCACAGAACTTTCTAGTTAGTTTCCTCCTGAAATGGCAGAAAAATAACTCCTGTTAGCTCTGAGGATTTAATTATTCTATGACCTATAAATGAATATTAGTTCATACAATTATTTATTCCTTGACATTTGCTTACCAAGAATGTCTGACAGGGTCACAAGATCCACTTTTCAGCAGAAACTTGGGGAGAAAAACTCCATTTAACAGGGAAAATATTTTTTCAAAGGCATTTCAAAGATAATCAGCAATATTGTAAGGCATAGAAACATAAAATATGCTACAAAGAGAACACTGAGAAAAAGCGATGTAATACATATATGCAGTTATGGAGAGAATCATTTTGGCAATTCACAGTAGTAATAAGCAAAAGACGTGTTTAGTTCAATTGTAAATAGAAAGAGTGAGAGCGATACGGATAGATTAGCATAATGGGGAGGAGGTGATAGGAAGAGGATATCTAAAGTGGTAGAGGGGTCTATATTAGAACATCGAAGTGTCAAAACTTCGAATGTTCTAATATCAAACCCTATTCAGTAAAAACTGAAAATATCGAAGCAGCAGAAAACCAAATTTTTCCTAGGGAAAGAATTTGGTTATCTGTTTCTGTTGCTTCGATATTTTCAGCACTGTGGTGGAAAGTTACGGGTCGGGTTCAGGTAAGTGTGCCATTGAGTGTGGGTTAGGGCTCAGATTCAGCCGCTGACAACACCACCGGTGCCTGACTATGACCATCATCATTGCCAGAGTCTGCAGAGACACTGACATCAGATTCTGAGCAGGAGGGGCCATGGCCACCATGACCACCTGTGGGGGAAAGACAACATATGTAAACTAATACCTACACTATACTGTTTGCTGCTACACACACACACACACACACGCACTCGCGCGAGCGTGCACACACTCACACACATATGCAGGCACACACACGCACACACATGCACACACATACAGGTGAGGTGGCAGACAGGCATTACATAGACCACACAATACCCAACTGGTGACATTCACAACACAGTCAGGCTGCTACATACACACCCTGGACAGGCCCTCAACATCATGCAATGCAGCCCTTTCCACTTAATGTTGCTACTTATATACACCTCTGTGATACGTGAGTAGTTTTAGTAGGTGATGGGCCTTCAAGTTTCCTTCTGGGAAGCAGAAAAAAAAAATTAAGCTTGTTTCCTGCCTTTCCTGTTAAGTGGTATAGACTATGTGTAGGCTTCTGAGCCCCCAAGCCCTTCTGTGTTGGAGGGAAGCCTTCTAACTTACTTTTTTTTTTCTTATAACTAGCCAGTTTTCTAGTTTCAGCACTCAAATCTGTTTCTTTGATCTCAGCACTTGTTCAGAAAAAAAAAATTCATCTGCTTTTACTGTGCTTGTGTTTCTACCTACTTTATTTTACTTTTGCATCATCTTAAAAGTACTCAATTGTATTTATTACTGCTTGGTATAACTCATTCTAAGCCTTTTGGTTTAAACACTTGGGCTTTGGACCAGCTGTTTTGCACTGAGAGGGTTTGTGGTCTGCACTGTAGTGGCAGAACAGGTAGCTTACATCCTTCTAGGTTGGGAACTGCTGATTGAGGACTCAGTGTCTGTTATTCTAAAAGTGTATTAATTCTGGTTTAAGCACTTGGGCTTTCAGGCCAGTTATTTTACATTAAGAGGGTGCGTGGTCTGCACTCTTGTGGGAGGAGAGGCTGGACTCTGCCCGTCTGAGCTGGGAATTTCTGATTAAAGGCTTATAGTGCATGCATATCTGAACTGCTTCTTACTGAAGTTGGTGCACCTTGTTTGCTGTGGCATAGACTGGATTCGGGCCTGCTGGATCTAGCTTTGTTTAGGTAACTTGAGCACTAATCCAGGCATTCTCTAAAGTACTCAATTGTATTTATTACTGCTTGGTAGTAATTTGATTAAAGTGTAGCTATCATTCTAAGTCTTTTGGATTAAGCACTTGGGCTTCAGACCAGTTGTTTTACATTAGGAAGGTTTGTGGCATGCACTGTGGTGGCAGGACAGGTAGCTTTCATCCTTCTAAGCTGGGAACTGCTGATTGAGAGCCCAGTTTCTTTTATTCTTAAAGTGTATTAGTTCTGGTTTAAGCACTTGGGCTTCAGGCCAGTTACTTTACATTAAGAGGGTTCGTGGTCTGCACTCTTGTGGGAGGAGAGGCTGGACTCTGCCCTTCTGAGCTGGGAATTTCTGGTTAAAGGTTTATAGTGCCTGAATATTTGAACTGTATCTTACTGAAATTGGTACACCTTGTTTGCTGTAGCATAGACTAGATCCAGGCCTGCTGAATCTAGCTTTGTTTATATGCTTGTTGTTTGTTTGCTTGTTATTTCCCTGGAACGCTAATTCCACCTAATACGCGGCTTCTCAGCGCTTCTGTGGATCACTAGTGATATCTGTATTGCTTACTGTACTTATTTCCTTGTTTGACTTGAAAGAAAGTTGCTGTTTGTCGTTTTTGCATTTAAGTTACCTGTAACACATTGCACTTAAGTTACCTGGCACTTGCTCACTAAAGCAATTATATAAGTCAGCACTAAAAATTAAAAGCACTACACCCTCATTCTCCACTGGCCCTTGTTTTCAATTATTAAGGAATTCCCAATATTATTCTAGCATGTCCAAAGGTCAGTTGTCAATCTCCTCTCTGGTCCAGCTGGTGAATCTGGGAATCTTGAGGCAATGTTACAACTGCCTCATGTACACAGACAACCCTCTCCTCCTCCCAACAAATTCCAACACATGTGAGAGATGCAACCATATAGCCAAACTGGAGGATAATCTCTCTCAACTCAGTACTGGCATAACCAGTCAGGAGGAGAAGGAAACCACACTCACTACAATTCCAGTCTCACATAGACCTACCACAACAGCAAACCAAACACATAATCACAGAAAAACATACTCGGAGGCTCTAAATAAAGATCTGCCTAAGCAGCAGAGACCTCCAAAGCAGACACCCAAGCAACCGCTACCCCAAAACAAAACACGTGCAACACATGTCTCACAAAGCCAGTGTGCCGAACAGTCACAGGCCTTAAGACTAAACAACACACCTGATACACTTGTAATAGGTGACTCTATCATCAGGCACATTGACGCCCCGCTCACCAGGCTGAACAAGGAGAGGGTCACGGTGAGCAGCCTGTCGGGCGCTAGGATCCACCACATAACACAAGCACTCAGGTCACTCCAAGGCAAGTACAAATATGACTCAGTCATTGTCCATGCTGGTGTGAATGACCTGAGATGTACCTCCCTGGACTACATGAAAAGAGACATAAAGGAGCTCTTTGAGCATGTAGCCCAGGCCGGTATGACCCTGACCTTGAGTAGCATCTTACCCTCACCAAGAATGATGCCACAATATGAAGACAAGATGATCAATTTCAGTAATTGGCTTAAGTACTGGTGTTATTCAAAGGGGATCCAATGCCTGTCAGCTTGGGATGATATGCTCGACAAGCCACGATGCTTCGCTAGGGACGGCTTGCACCTGTCACCCCTGGGCTTTCAGATATTGGCAAAGGCTCTTGCTACCCCTATAGTGCCTTTTTTAGGCAAGGCTCAAAAGACAAACCCACCTCCATAGGTATCACAAGGGATAAGAAACTAAGAGTAATGCTACTCAATGCCAGAAGTCTAAACCTCAAGATGCATGCACTGGAAACTCTCCTTAGCATGGAGAACATCGATATCTGTGCAGTAACAGAAACCTGGTTCAGGGCTCCCGAGAGCACCCCAGCACTACCAGGTTATACCTCATACCATGCTTTTCGGCCCCAAAACTTGGACCGAACCACAAAAGGAGGGGGAGTATCGATATTCATGAAAGATACCCACACCTCCAGGTTGGTGGCAAAGCACAAAGCATCAGAGACTATCCATGTGCAACTAACAGTGGGTAAACTGCCTTCCAGTTTATAGCCTGCTACAGACCACCCTCCCAAACCCAGGAACCCCACTTGGCCTTCCTGAGAACAATGGAAAATATAAAGGTCTCTCCAAGCACCATTATATTAGGCGACTTCAACTACCCAAACATAGACTGGGAGCCTTACTCTAGCTCCAACACCCTAGCCCAAAGGTTCCTAGAATTTATAAACTCAAATGCTATGGAACAACTTGTTACCACTCCCACAAGAGGGAAAAACATACTGGACCTGATCATCACCAACATGGGGGCTCTATGCTCCAGACCAGAAGTGTATCCCTCACTGGTAAGATCAGACCATAAACTAATCTCACTGGATATTCACATCCTGACCCCACCCCCTGCCCAGAAAACCACAGTGAAAAACTTCTCTAAAGCAAATTTCACACTCCTCAAAACCGAGGTGGAATCCTTCAAAGCCCCCGGGCCTGTGGAAAATACGGCCCAGACCGCAGAATCCTTTATAAACGCATTCTATGAACACCTTCAGGAATGCATGGATCATGCGATCCCGAATAAAACCAAGACCCAATCCTCCAAAGGCAGACGTCCTGTCTGGTGGACCCCAGCCATAAACAAACTATACAATAGAAGGAGGAAGCTACTAAATGATAGAGCAAAATCCCAAAAAGGGAAGGCATCACTGATCAGTATTAGCAAAAAATTATGGGCACTCATAAAATTGTCTAAGGCCAGCTTCGAGAGAAAAATTGCACAGGACACTAAGGATAATCACAAGGCTTTCTTTAGTTATGTTAGGAACCTGGGTGGTAATTCCCAGATATGCTCAGAATTAGTCCAAAATGACAAAAAATACACTGAACCCACAGACATTGCCAACATCCTAGCTGACGGGTTCAGTGCAAATTTCTCCCCCCCCCACCAAAAGGGCAAATATCTATCCCAGCAGAGTGCTGCCCCCCTGACATCTCAGATGCTCAGGTAACAGCCGCCCTCTCCAAAGCAAAAAACACAGCATCAATGGGACCAGACGGTGTCCTGGGCTGCGTCCTACATGAACTCCAAGAAGAGCTAAACCCAAACATAAAACTACTGTTCAATATAAGCCTTACTACAGGATATGTGCCCAAAGAGTGGCGTACAGCAACAGTGGTCCCTCTCCATAAAGGTGGTGCCTTAACGGATCCTGGAAACTATCGCCCCATAAGCCTGACTAGCTTAGTCTGCAAAGCTATGGAAAGGATCATCATGGACCTCATAAATAAAGATATTGGGGACCTAAAGACACTGGATCCTACCCAGTTCAGCTTTGTTAAGGGCAGATCCTGCCTTTTAAACCTGGTTGATTTCTTTGAAACAGTCACCAAGGTGATTGACGAGGGGAAGGTGGTCCACACAGCCTACCTGGACCTCGCTAAAGCCTTCGATACAATACCCTACTCGGGCATTATAGATAAGCTCACCAGCTTAAATATAAACCCCTATGTCACTAGATGGATTGCAAACTGGCTCAAGGACAGAACCCACATGGTTAGAATTGCTGGAGCCATGTCAGACTCCAAACCAGTTACAAGTGGTGTCCCACAAGGCTCAGTCCTGGGACCTCTCTTGTTCGGTATATATTTCTCGGAGGTACAGGCCAACATGGAAGGACTGTGGCTGACCAAGTTTGCAGATGACTGCAAACTGGGCGCCATAATCGACTCTCCAGCCGACACAAGCATCCTCCAAAAGGGCCTCATAGAAACAGACAACTGGTGCCAGAGCCATGGCCTCAAGCTAAATGCCAAAAAGTGTATAGTCATCCCCTTTGGCAAAAACAAAGTGCCCATAAATGACCACATAGGTGGTAATCCATTAAGTACAGAAGAAGTAATTAGGGACCTGGGGACCCAAGTTGATAGCAATCTCTCATTTGACAACCACGTGGCCAAAATGGTTAGAAAAACATTTTATATAGCCCACCTAATCATGAAGGGATTCACATCTAGATCAGGGGAGGTCATCGTGCCTCTTTACTCATCCCTCATCAGGCCCATAATTGAGTACAATGCCCCTTTTGGGATGTACCTTACCAGACACCTGCAGCAACTGGAAAGACCCCAAAATTACCTTACCAAGAGGATCAAAGGGCTCAAACAGATGCCATAAGCTGCCCGGTTAAAGAAACTCCAGCTCTACTCAGTGGCATACCACCTGTTCAGAGGCGATCTGTGCCTGACGTATAAAGCCATGTCCAACCCGGAATTAATGGACATGCTGCACCTCAGAAAATCCAAATCCCATTGAGCTACGCGCTCGAGAGACTTGAACCTCAGCACTGAAATAAATAGGACATGCTGGAGGGACAGATTCATAACCCAGAGGCTCCCTTCACTCTGGAATAAAATCCCAGTCCAGGTTAGGCAGAGTCCCTCACTGACTCTCTTCAAGAGGAATCTTGATGAGTGGATGGGAGATCATAGGTTTACCCCGGGTATCACTTCTGTGTCACTGTTAGACAGAGGCACACTATACTAACCTCGAAAAAGGGCATAGCAAAATAAATTTAAAATGGGTGGCGAAAACCAAACACATTCTGGCTAGGCTTATAAATGCCCTAGGGCAGATAGCCTAGTATGAACCTATGAACCTATGAACCTATGAAGTAGCACACACTGCACCCATGTACACATAATTGCTGTTCACCTGTATAGCACAGTGGCAACTCCTACAGAACATACCTCTTAATTGTGCAGAGTGTCGCTGAATGTCTACATGTGTGGCTCATATTTCTGGTCTGTTCATCATATATCCTGTGTTTGTCTGACACATTACTGGGATGATATGAGTATTGGTGTCACTAATTAATGACATATTTTGAGTTTCACACTTCAAAACTGCAGTACATATATGTTACAACAGAACAGGTTACACTAACAACCTTCTAAGCTTAAGTGTAGACACCCCTGCTAACATGCCAGGTTTGTCTGATATACAACATGAGACCACAGAAATCATTTGATAACATTTCCCATCTTTAATGTGACCTATAACCTGTGCAATCCAATTGAAGATGAAACACATCTGTTAGGGGTAACATGTAGAAGTTGAAATACATGAAATAGGCTGGTTGCATGACTGTGCACACCCTTAAACTAATAGTTTGTTAAAGCAACTTTTGATTTCATAACAGCTTTCAGTCCTCTTGGAAAGGTGTGTGTTGGCATGGCACATCTCGACTTAGCAATATTTGTACACTCTCCCTTACAGAAGCTGTCCAACTCTGTCATATTGCGAGGGCATCTCTTCTGCACAGGCCTCTTCAGGGCACCCCACAGATTTTCTATTGGATGTAGGTGTAAACTGTGGCTTGGCCATTCCAAAACACTGATTATCTTCTGGTGAAGACATTGTCATTGTCATGTGGAAAGGTGTAAGTCCTCTTCATCCACAGCTTTCTAGCAGACACATGAAGATTTTGGGCCAAAGGAAACTGGTATTTTGTACTGTTACTAATTCCCTCCACCTTGGCTAAAGGCCCACTTCTAGATTATGAACAGCAACCCCAGAGCAGGACACTGCCATCACCATGCTTCTCCATGGGGATGGTGTTCTTTTGATGATGCACAGTGTTGTTATTGTGACAAACAAAACCTTTGGTATTGTGGCCAAAACATGCAACCTTGATCTCATTACACCATAACACATTTCCCCACATGCTTTTGGGAGACCTGATGTATTTTTCTTGAGAAATTTGCCAGACCTGGATGTTGTTCTGTGTGAGAAAAGGCTTCCATCTTCCAACTTCACCTGATAGGCCAGACATGTGGAGAATACTGGAGATTGTTGTCACATGTAATACACAACCAGTACTTGCTAGAGATTCCTTCAACTCCTGTAGTGTTGCTGTAGGTTTTCTGGCAGCCTCCCTGACTAGTTTGGGTCTTTCTTGTCTTTTCCACACATTTGGAGGGATGTTCATTTCTTTGCAATGTCACTATTACCCCATATTACCACCACCATTTGATGACTGTCTTCACTGTGTTCCATGGTATATGCAATGCTGTGAAAATGTGTGTGTACCCTTCTCTGAGCTGATACTGTTCACAAATGAGATCCTTTTGCTGCTTTGTAAGCTGTATGCAAACTATGGGTGTTGTTGTAACAGGCAACTGAGTAAATTTAGGATAAACCTTGTAGGACAGCTGACCATTATTTGCTGTTAATGACAGAGTCTCTGTAATTGATGGCAGGTGTGTACACAAGAAGATGTAATGCTGTATTAATATTGAAAGCTACTTCAACACAGTATTAGATTCACCCTGTACACACTTATGCATCTGGCTTCTTGTACATTTTTTATCTGTCATAACTGTTCCCCTAACAGATTTGTTTGTCTTACAACTGAATTGTATAGGTTATAGGGCAAATGAAAGGTTGGAAGGTTTTGGAAATGTTTTATTGTGCTTTCATTTTTGTATATCACAAATACCTGGCATTCTAACAGGTGTGTGTACACCATTTATATACACTGTATAACACTAATTTATAAAATATCTCCCTAGTTTTGGGCCTTTGTCCCCCCATTTTGTCAGTCTTTGTCTAGATGTCTTGCAATGACAGGTTGTGAGGTATGCTACAGATATGTGGCATCTCCTGCAAATAGGCCCCTGTGATGACCACTGTGATGCAATGCAGTTAACCCCACTGCAAGTGAGCATGCAGATATTGCAAAACAGCTGAGAGTAACAGTTGTATGCATGGTAACATGCATGACCATAACATGCCTGGGGTACTGGTGAGCCACAACAGGAAAATCCCATACCCACTGGCTTCAGGCTGCTGTCCCACATCCAGACCAGAGGGACCTATATACTTGTAGGGAAGAGGTATTGTCAGCACTCACATTTGGCATTGGTTCAAGATGAATGCTACTTTTCTGCACAGGTACAGTACAAGCTATGATAGTACACAATTTGCTGTCCCTTACCATAGATGTGCCCTTGTGTGCATTAATAGACCCCACCCACAAATGCAGTTTAGAGTGACATGTGCATCTTGATACTCTACAGAAGACAGTATGACTGCTACATGATTAAATTGATGTGCACTGTGGCCTTACCAGGACACTCCTCGCCTGTTGCTTGGGTGTCACCCACCTCCTCGACTTGTGTTTCCTGTGTTGACTGTTGTGTGGGGGCTGCCCCAAGGTTGGCAAGGAGCTCCTCTGTTGCTGTAAGTCAGACCTGTGTGGCTGGACCCCCACCTATAGCAGTACGGTCTCTGGCCATGGCAGCAGCCCTTTGCTGGGCATGATGTATCAGGTCAGTTACCCAATGCCTGACTTGATCATATGTGTGGCCATGGTGGCCCAAGGTCTTAACTCTGTGGACAAGGTCATCCCACAGGGCAGTCTGCTCCTGGAGATTTTGTCAGCTACAACTGAACAGCACCGCATGGTGCTGGATTATTGCTTCAGTGATAGCTGCATTCTCCACTGCAGTATGTGCTGGCTGATGCTGCATGCCACCTGGAAGACATAAACAGGGAAATACATCACAGGACCTCAGACATTGCCCAGAGTTATTTACAGAGCCACCACATCAATATTTCCTATCATTAGCCACCACTTACAACCACATCATGCCCCTGTCATCTATCAGCACAGTGTAAACCTGCATTGCACTCCTGGTCCTGATGTGTCATGTTCCCTCAAATGAGGGTGAGTACATTGCAAAAACCACCATTCATCATTCACGTTTGTGTAGAGGGATGACAGTGGCTGTGTTCCTTGCAGATGGGATGTCAATGGTGCTCAAACTTTGCTTGCATACCATGTGTAATGGAGCTGGAAACATATTCCTGAGTTCATTTAGGATGAAGGCAGGAATGCTGTCAGGTCCCATGGAGACTTGCTTTTGTTGACTTTGATTAGGCAGTATACACCTACTCCCTGATGATGAGGGGAGGGGTGCAGGTGCTGTGCATATCCACCTATACTAATGGTGAGCCAGGGGGTGATGTTTGCCCTAAACCTGTCTGCAGCAGGTTGGGTATAGCTATGTTGTGTGTGTATGTGGTGTGATTGATCACCATTACAGGGTGGGTTGGGTTGTTGCCTCTGAGATTGCAGACATATGTGAAGACAGCCTTGTGATTGCCCTTGGTGGATCTGTCCAATTTGTACTCATAGTTAGCCTTACAGTAATTCACTTGCTACCTTATATGCTTGTTCAGTCAAAGGTTGACTTGCTGCCAAGTTGGTGCCTGCTCCTACTTTGTCTTGTACAGCCATATAGTAACCAATTATGCGGTTTGTGTATTTCTGATGTCCAGAAAAGGGGATTACTCTACCTTGGTGGAGACAGGTTTTACAAGTAAGGTATTGCTATGTCCATACAGCTATGTAGGTGGTCATATAGCTGTTTGTAGTAGGCATGGACACAAGGTCATGACACAGTTGGACACCTCTCCAATTTCAGCCTGCTAATCATGCTTATTATAGTACCCATGTCTGTGTCAGGGCAATGGAACAACCAGTATCTGTAGAAATCTAACTCTCTTGGATGCACAGAAACTAAGATTACACATGTGTACCCCATTTACAGCTTATTTACCTGACGTTCTGCATCCCATGTCCATTGTTTTGAGGCAGCCAGGTACACCTACTCATACATACATGTGCACAGGTAATACCTGATATACATTTCTGTTTTGTGTCAGTATGACGCACTGTATTTACACTCATGCTGCTCAGTCATTCCTGTCAACCTGTTAGAGGAGGACATCTGGAAGATGCCACACATACATGGGTCCAAAATTAGTGATGCTTTCTTAATTTTGCTGTAACACAGTTAAGTCATTTGATAGCACAGTAGCCTTTGCATTCTCAGACATGCCTTGGAGGATGTCCAATGCTCATATGGAAGAAAAGAGAGAAATAAGGCTAGGAGTGTGGTAGTGAGGGTAGGAACTTTTAATGTTGGCAGTATGACTGGTATGGAGAAAGAGCTAACCAATGTGATAGATAGAAGGCAGGTTGATATATTGTGTGTGCAAGAGACCAGATGGAAGGGGGGTAAGGCTATGTGTATCAGAGTCAGGTCCAAATTGTTCTATCATTGTGTGGATGGAAGGAAACATGGTCTAGGGGTTATCCTGAAGGAACAGTATGCCAATAGTCTTTTTATAGGTGAAAAGACTGTCAGATAGAGTGATGTTTATGAAGTTGTAAACTGATGGTGTAATGATGACTGTTGTTAGTGCATATACTCCGCAAGTTGGGTATACGATGGATGAGACAGAAAAACTTTGGAATGAGTTGGATGAAGTGGTAATGACTGTACCCAAGGGTGAGAGAGTGGTGATTGGAGCAAATATCAATGAGCATGCTGGTGAAGGGAATATAGGGGATGCAGAAGTGATGGGTAAGTATGGTGTTAAGCAAAGTAGTGCAGAAGTTAAGATGGTGGTGGAGTTTGCAAAAAGGATGGACATGGCTGTGGTGAATACATATTTTAAAAAAACAGAGGAGCATAGGGTGAAATACAAGAGTAGAGGAAGATGCACACAGGTGGATTATATCCTATGCAGGAGGACTAATTTGAAGGAGATTGGAGACTGTAAAGTGGTGACAGGAGAAAGTGTAGTTAGGCAGCATGGAATGGTGGCCTGTGGGATGACATTGGTGATCAAGAAGAGGGGGAGGAGTGTGAGGGCAGCACCAAGGATCAAATGGTGGAAACTGAAAAAGAGTGATTGTGAGGTTGAGTTCATGGAAGAGTTAAGACAGGCAGTGAGTGGCAGTGAAGAGTTACCGAATATCTGGGTAACTACAGCAGAGCTAGTAAGGGGGACAAAAAGAAAGGTGCTTGGTGTGACATCTGGACAGAAGAAGGAGGACAAGGAGACCTGGTGGTGGAAAGAGGAAGTACAGGGGAGTATACAGAGAAAAAGCTTGGTGAAGAAGAAGTTGTATTGTCAGAAAGATGAAGAAAGTAGACAGGAGTATAAGGAGATGAGATGCATGGCAAAGAGAGAGGTGGCAAAAGCTAAGGATGAGGCGTATGAAAGGTTGTATGAAAGCTTGAACACTAAGGATGGAGAAAAGGACCTGTACCGATTGGCTAGAAAGAGGGACCGAGCTAGGAAGGATGTGCAGCAGATAAGGGTGATAAAGGATAATGAGGGAAACGTATTCACAAGCAAGAAGAATGTGTTGAGCAGATGAAAAGAGTACTTTGAGGGGCTGATGAATGAAGAGAATGAGAGAGAGATAGAGAGGGTTGGATGATGTTGGTATGGTGAATCAAGAAGGGCAATGAATTTGCAAGGAGGAAGTAAGGGTAGCTATGAAGAGGATTAAAAATGGAAAGGCTGTTGGTCCAGATTACATGCCTGTGCAAGCATGGAGGTGTTTAGGAGAAATGGCAATGGTGTTTTTAAGCAGATTGTTTAATAAAATCTTGGAAAGTGAGAGGATGCATGAGGAGTGGAGAAAATAAGTGTTTGGGTACCGATTATAAGAATAAGGATGATGTGCAGAGCTGTAGTAACTACAGAAAGATAACACTAATAAGCCACAGAATGAAATTATGGGAAAGAGTAGTGGACGCTAGGTTAAGAGGGAGGTGATGATTAGTGATCAGCAGTATGGTTTCATGCAAGAAAAGAGCACTAAAGATGTTTGTCTATCTATCTGTCTGTCTCTCTCTCTCTCAACAAGATATATGGTATACATCTGTTTTGCATAAGCAGCAGCTTGTCTTTTGTAGGTAATGCTCATGAGCTACTGACAGTCTGTGTGCCAATTGGTGTCCACTTGCTAATTGCATGCAGAACAGCTGTGTTGTTATTCCTATAGCCAATGGCATGGCAACACACTCCTATAACTGAGTACTTCATGTGGGTGTTGCCCCTTTTCCTTGCCTGTGAGGAGGACTTCATGGAGGTGTGTGAAGAAACAGCATCACAGAGGGTAGTTGAAAATACCTCTTACAACAACAACTGTGGATACAGCCCAACAAACTGTGGGGGAATGTTTCAGACAAAGGGACAGAATGTAAGTATTGCTGTTATACAGTTAAATTAATGCTAGTTTAACAGGGTTTGTGTGGACATGGCTTTTCTGCGTGATTTTAAGTCTGACAGTGTTATGTGATTAACATGGCTCTCAAATGTAGGGCTATCCACAGAGTGGCCAGAGTTTGGACTCTCATGTTTGGTGTATTCCTCACACATTTTTTGTCTTTGGAAAATCAGTAGCATACTCTGGGGATTGCAGTCAGTAAATGGCATCATCCATTTGTGTTTCTGACTTCATATCGATCAGAAAAGATATGTTACAACAAACCCTGTTACACCAGCAACTGTCTCCATTTATAACAGCAATATTTCACATATGCCCCTGTTTTTGGGCATCTGTCCCCAAAGTATGTCAGGTTTTGTCCAGATGTCATTCAGTAAGAGGTTGATAGGTAGGGTATATCATTATTTATTGCTTTCATTCCTGATACCATCCCAGTGACGTATCAGAATGCCAGACATGTTATGTGTAAGAGGCCTTATATATGAGGACAAAGCCTGGACATTCTGTGGGACTCTGAACAGTTGAGAGGTATGTGTATTTCTGGCAATTGTTAGCAGACTGTCAGGATTGTGTAGTGTGTAAATGTGATTTGGCCTGTGTAGGGATGGGGGTAAATGTATGTGTTATGGCTTCTTTTCTATCTGACTGTGCATGCTGCTCCAGTTTCTGGTGGTCTATTGGCTATATATGTTTGTAGGAGCAGGTTGAGACATATCCTGTACCATGGTCAGGATTCATACTACACTGTGAATTTGGCCAGTATATGTAGGTGTAGTGTGTGAGTGACAAACATGATGAGATGTTTTTGTTCACACAGTCCTTATACTGCACTGTTCATTTTCCTTACCAGTATGTCACTGTGACTGTGGTGAAATTGTTTGTGAGTATGCACTTTCACACCTGTGTCTGTTTTTCAGTGCTGTTGCATCCCTGTAGTGCCTGATATATTTGCAAATACATGTGTAATTCCCCATAGCTGATTTTGGTTGGTGTTGTGTCAGTCTGACTGTAGTTTGGACGATGCTTGGTAACACGCTTAGCAGCTGAATGTAGTTTCCCTAAGGTGATGTTATGTCCAGATATTTGTAGGATTTACTGTTGTTGTCTGACTCCAATAAGTGTTGTGCATTTCTGACACATCAGTGGGATGACGTGAGGATTTAAGTCACTAACTAGTGAGAAGTAATCGTGTGTTGGACCTGTGCTATTTCAGTCAATATATGTTAGGACAGACAGGAGGGTGTTACTGCAGCAACTGTGTCAGCATATCTACTACAGTATTTTAGATATGTCCCTATTTTCATGGCTTTCTCCCCCACTTTGTCAGGCTTGGTCCAGATTTGTTGCGCTAAGGGGTTCTGAGCCTACCTCTTGACTGGCTGGATTGTTTCATAATGTCCAGGTTTATTGCTCATATTTCTGGTCTGTTCCACTGATTCATTATTTTTATTTCCCTGGTAAATCACTGTGATGATCTGAGGATTTCTGTCAGTAAAGGATGACATACATTTCAGTTGCAGAACTCACATCCTTCAGAATATGTATGCTGAAACAAACCTTGTCACTCTGGCAACATTCTACATTTATAAGCGCAATATTTAACATATGTCCCAAGTTTTGGCCCATTGTCTCCCCATTTTAACAACTTTTGGCTAGATTGATTGCACTAAGAGTTTGAGAGGTATGGTTCTGAGGTATGACTTCACTACATGTTATGAGCACATATATATATATATATATATATATATATATATATATATATATATATATATATATATATATATATATATATATATATATACATATTTCTATTTATATCAGGTATATATTGTATATATATATATATATATATATATATATATATATATATATATATATATATATATATATATATATATATGCATCTCCAGACATATATAAATGTGTATATGTACATAAACAAAACCTAACTGATTCTACAGAATCTTTTTCCTACTGTTGAATGACTCTACTGCATGGTATATGTGAAAAACCATCAGCAATCCCTACAGCTTAAATGTTGTTGTGCATTCCTCTGACTATTGTGTAAAGGGCCTTGGGTTTGAGACTTGGCAGGGCTGATTATTTTGTTGCTAGGCAGAACAGTGGCTGATGGAGGCAGAGTGATTAATACAGTTTTTAGCAGTTGTAAGCAGGTTTGCGCTGGTTTGCACAATGCTAAGGGATGTTAACATAGGTTAAACACAGAGATTCTTAATCTGTTTTGGCTTCACTTAGCATTGCCCAAACTCGTTCCCTAACACTTACTCCTGCTTACTCCGGCTTACACCCACACTAATTTCTTTAAAAGTAAAGAAAAAGGGGTGATAGAAAAGTGGTGAAAAAGGGGCATGCAGAGGGAAAACAATATAACAGATTGCTAGGCATGTGCAGAATGGGTGTAGGGAAGGTCCATAGCTGTCCATTTCTTATACAGCAACAGATGTGCATTTGTACAGAATTTGGATGTGAATTTGGACAATCAAACCCCAGAGAGAGGGGTGAGGACAACAGAAATGTTTTGTCAAGCCAATTGGACCAGACGACATGTGTCCAGTGGACCTGTGTGTGAAATGGACAGCTATGTATGGGGCAATATTTTTTGGGGGGACAGATGCCCTTTTCAGTTTTTTAAGGTGAGAGTAGGATGTTGGGGAAGGATTGTAGGTACGTCTGGAGAAGGAGGTTGGGTAGGTAGGCAGACAAGATAGACAAGAATGCAGACCGGGGCATTATACGACACATGGGGGGGTAAGCACATTTGACAGGGAGGGTGGATGGGAATCCGAAGCCCATGAGCCCCCATATGGTTACAGTGGGACTGAGATCCCCACCCATGGGCAGTCACCACTGCACCTTCACGGCCCCAAAGGTGGCTGTGCTGGGGGCTAGACAGGAGGGACAGCCTGTCCCTAGAGCTGCATCAGGCGGCCCTTAATCTGGTGCAGCTGCTCTTTGAACTTGGACTGAAGGGTGCTGTGCACCAAACTCCGGAGGTGACAGCAGGTGACGGCCTCCTGTCTGCGCCTGCTCCCGGGGGGGGGGGCATCCCCTGTAGTGGTTACAAATGAAGATGGTGCAGGACCAGCAGATGAGGGAGATCCAGATTGGGTCCCAGACATGCTGGGGCCCGATGCCATTGCCAGATGAGGTGGGACAGGTGGATCCACTGGGATCTACCTTCCCAAACGCACTATGGTATTGAGGTTTTACAAAATATGTTGGTTAGTCATTAACAACACATTTCAAGATTAATTATAACAGCATGCATGGGTGTTACAATTAACCCCATAAAACAGATTTGAAACAGTTGCATAGCAAACAGAACACATGCATAAATGTAACACAGTATGCATCGTAACAGAATGCCAGTAATATTGATGGCAACAGACCACCAACAATGGTATTTGAACAAGATATGTTAACATGCAAGTGGTAAAACATATTAACAATAAAATAGCACAAGTCCCAACATTAGGGTTGGAGCACAACATACCCGTGGTATATGAGCAATAATTACTGATGCAGATGAGGGGTTTGGAGAGAGACAGAAAATCCATTAACAACTGTTTATGCTTCTATTTTCCACAACAGTACTGCTCAATACTCTATGGGTCTGCCCTTACTTTACATCTACCTATGGCCATAGCTTCTGTAGTACAAACATACCTATTAAACTGTCAGTCTGGAATGGTATGAGGTAAATTGTGACAACTCTGGGTACTTGACTAGAGAGGACTCGTACATGTCAGGGTTACATATCTGGCACAGGAGTGGTACCCTGAACTGCTGTTACGTGAGTGTGCTACTGGCATACATCAGCTGGTTTCCTATCTGTGTCCAGGATTATTTGCAGCAGTGACCACTAACTGCGACAGCGTGACACTTGAGAGACATGTATCAGGAACATACCTCTCATCCTCTTAGAGCATGACATCTGGACAAAGCCATACATAAGAGTGGGACAAAGGCCCACACATATTTACAATTTTTAGATATTGCTCTTACAAACTTAGAACACTGATAAAATAACAGGTTTTGCATTTGCATGGCTTTTCTGATGGATATGACATCTAACACTTGTATGTCTATCATTATTTTCTAACTTCAGTCTATAATGGTTTGCCACTGATTTGCTACGACATCACTACTTTATGTAAAATGGACCAAAATTCTGGGACAAATATCTGGACATTCAGTGAATATCTGTACAGTTGAGAGATATGCTTTGGGAAGAGTGCATATTGTATGTACCTACCCTGCTGTCATTTGCAGGCATGGGTGGGACAATTGAACAGTTGTACACAGTTTATTAGTATACCCTTCATACAGCTACTGGCAACATTTACTCACCTGTAAAACCTGTGGGGAAAATATCTGTTAACACTACCTGACTGCTTTCACATTTATTCCTGATATGCACACATCTTAGTAACACTCCCTGGATTTTAACCATGTCTGGGTGTGCAAAATTAACAACTAAGATATTTCTCATTACACTGAGCTACTGAGGAACTGCTGCTTTTTGTTACAATGGTTTTTCCCTAATAGTCTCTTGGTTAGACAGTCTGAACTTGTAATCCTGTGATGCATGCATGACAGATAGTTATAGTATTGTACATTACTCCTTTGGATTGCTACAACCTGGAAAGCAAAGATTAACACAAGGCAATGATGCATGGTACACGCATTGACACTTGACATAATACTATTCAAGGTTCAGAGCTTAGTGCAGTACATATTTCACTTTTAATGTATATCTCACTTTACAACTACACTGTCTATGGTTTCTCCTAACAGCCTGTTCACAGATGAACCTCAGTTAAT
Organism: Protopterus annectens; assembly: GCF_019279795.1. Classification (NCBI taxonomy): domain Eukaryota; kingdom Metazoa; phylum Chordata; order Ceratodontiformes; family Protopteridae; genus Protopterus; species Protopterus annectens. Next base: position 81,062,602 of record NC_056735.1, read on the forward strand.
GTATGCTGTCTTAATGTATGCTGTCACAGCTATATTTGGTGTGAAGAACCTGTATACATTCTATACATATGTCTACAACAACATACCAGAATAAACACAACATTTTTTAAGGGTCTTTATTGTACTTCAATATTTGTCAGTCATACTTTTTATTTATTCAGCTCACACAGTAACAGTACACCTACTAGCAGCAAGCAATGTACTCCTTCTTAGCTATTTTAACTATATACTGCAAAATAGATTTGTACTCACCAGCCTATTGGCGCAGCCTCAGCAGTCTGTCACCATGGGCTTTGATTTTCATAGCGTCTCTGCTACAGCTGTAGGGGAGAAAAACACACATTATGCATATCTATCTATCACATTCTCAGGCTAGTATTTGCTATAAAGTACTTGATAGTGATACTTACACACTACTGGAGCATTCTGTGCCCATCCATCTTGGATCCACTGGTCCAAGAGCACCCCCTTCCTACGCTTTAAGTTGGCATAGTGGTTTTGTACCTGCTCACCAGTCCAGGAGGTGCCAGTAGCACTTGTGAGGTCATGTGCAAGATGATTCCAGGCCTCCACTTTGTATTGGGAGCCCTCATACTAGCACTACAGCAGTCTCTCCTCATGGTTTTTAACTAGAAGTCCAACCAAATCTCTGGACTCCTGAATGCTCCAGCGTTGTGCTCAAAAGCACACTCCATCTCCTATGCCAATGACTGTTTCTGCACAGAAGGACTATAACAGATTATGGCTGTATTCCCACCCCTGCCCTTTCAATAGTGTGATATTCCTGCCCTTTGCCATCATTGGACCATTTTGGAAAGATTAAGCTCTGCTAAGCGTGCACAAATCTACTAAGCTGATTTTAACACTGCTTAAAGGAGAAGTTGTTGAGCAGTATTTAACAGTGTGTAAATCCACTTAGCTGAGCTACCTACTGCTTAGAATTCATGTCTTACCAATGGTTACACTTGCTAAGCATAGCTGAGCATTACTAACCACTGCTCACTTTTAATTTTTTAAATATATCAGAGGACTGACTTCATTTATTAAGTGTATATGATGTACTTTACATGACATCCCTCTGTGCTTCCCTTACATTGGCAAGGGGTGTGACTATACTGTATGGGACACTTGGGTGTACATGGGTGATTTCACATGTTATATGCACTCACACTTACATTGTACACCAGCTATACTACCCTGGTTGACAAAAAAACAGTTGCTACATAATTTACATTAAAAAATAATAATTTAACACTACTTTACCATATAAAAATAACTTGCCTGTTTGGTACTCAAGCCATGAACACCTGCATGTAAAGCTGGGACTCTAACCACTACCTTATCTCAGCATGGAAATGTCACCTGTATATTTGTAGTTATCCCCTATGGGATGTTTAAGCTATGGTAAGTGGAGGATTATAACGCCCACACCTGCTTAGCTATCCTTAACATTCCTTAGCCTAGAAAAAAAATCTAATATTATAATCTTATTATGTTATATAGTGAGTATTGTGGTGTTCTGACAAATCATTGTGGACTGCAGTCAGGAAATAATGGCATACATTTGGCTTTCAGGCTTTTATCCTTCAGATATTCCTGCTAATACATATCCTGTTTTCTATCAACTTTCTAAGTGTGTGAGGGCAATTTTTCAGAAGTGCCCCTATATTTATTGTTTTATCCGCCCCCCTCCCATTATTTGTGCCTTTTTTCACATGGACTGCTGTCAGGGAATATTGACTTACATTTGCTTTCAGACTTCTATCCTTTGGTAATTCATGCTAATGAATGACCTGTTTCCTATCAACTTTCTTAGTCTTTGAGGACAATATGTATGATGTGTCCCTTTTCAGGGATTTATCCCCCATTATATGTGCATTTGTACATGTTTCCTGCTTTAGCAGGTTGCGGAGGTGTCATATGGCACTTTTACAATGCAGGGGGTGTGTCACAGAACCTGACACACACCCCTTGCATTGCTTTCCTGCTGTCGTATGTATTTCAGTGTCCATGGACACTGAAATGATCATTTATTTCATTTCAGTGTCTGCAGACACTGAAATACTAGCATAATATTAGAGTAATTCTCTAATATTATGCCAGATCATATTAAAAAGTGCTGTACAGCACTTTCTGAGTACAGGGGGTGTGTTCAATATCCATGCACTACTTGAACACACCCCCTGCACTCATTCATGGTTCATGTCCGTGTAGGTTAAATAGCAGTGCGCCTTCATGAAGATGCAAGACGTGCTGCTGTGCTATATGGACATGAACCACTCCATGCAGGAATAAAACTATTCCTGCATGGAGTTTATTGAATCCCAGGGTTGGTTTGTGAAGTGGACTTTAATGTTGCATTATACTAAATAAACTGCAGTTGAACTGAAGAATTAATCTCCAGTGTGTTATTCCTTTTAGTAAAAGTATGTTCATTGTAGTTAACGTTATGTTCTCAAGACATAGTGTTCCTGATGCCTTTATACAAGTTAAGGGTTTACAGTATGTCAGTGCCAAGCTTAATTTTTTCTCTCTGAGCAATAAGAATTTTATAATCAATCTCAACTGGGCAGAGTCCAACAGTCAAGTAAATAGGGTGGTACAATCAATAAAATATTTCATAAAGGCCTAGCCCCATGTTTAAAAGGATAAAGTCACAAGTGCACCTCAGATAACCAGTGTTTCAAAAGTGGCACAATAGTGCTATAAGGCCAGGGCCTTGGAGGGTGAGACTGACCTGTTGGCATTGGGTATTCTATACTGAGGGTGAGGGTAATGGATTAGCTTGTTGCATTTGTGACACCTGCAGGAATGAAGGTGTATAACTAGCACATGCCATGTGCGATGTCTCACTTAGTCATGAGATGTGGCAGGTGTGGTAGCATGCATGCATCTTGTGGTAGCAGCTCCTTGTCCGTTACACTAGGCTGCTGTGGAGGGATTATGATACTGGCCATGCTCTGCAAATTGGCCCAATCCCTAGCATGAGTCTCTTACCACCAGACAGGTAAAGCATATCATCCCAATCTCTGTAATCAGCTCCTCACCCCCTTGAGATGAACAAAGAAGCTGATAAGACTAATTGGTCACAGAATTAGATAAACAAATAACAGTGCAGCAGCAGTGGCTGATGCATAAAACACTATTTACACTTTCTGTAATATAGAGATACCGCAATGTCTGGTGTTGCTGTCACCAGCTCAGTTACTTATAGATGATAATTATAAAGAAGGATTACCTGTCTGTTTACTTGTTGACTTCAGAAAACAACAATCAATGTAAGAAATATGAAAGCAGAATTATTCAAGACAAATATTTCAGTATAATAAATATGTTAGATTTTTTTTCTGATTTAAAGAACGGAGGTAAAATGGGAATACACTAACGTTCCTATGAGAAACAACCAGGAAAGGATATTTTAAAGAAATGTGAGGATCCACTGTCATTTGTTTTTCAGACTGCAGATGGCAAAATGATGAAAAAAAATTAATCCTCTGTCCCAGACAAATATGACCTAAAATGACTAAGTGAGATAGCAAAGTTCCCCAAGATGCTTCTACGGGTACTTAGATACCTATGCAAGTGCCTAGAGAGATGTACAAAGATATTTCTCTAGACATATTTGCAGATATTTTTTCATCATTGGAGAACCCATATGAGTTGATATTAGATCCTGCTAGATATGATACTAATTGCATCATCACTATCATCAGCAACTGCTAACTACAGCGCACAAAAGTTATGTTCTTATCCTTTAATTTTTCAATATTTGGAAAACTATATAAAAAAAATCTCAATATTCTGACAATCCTTGAACTAAATTACAGTACTCTTTCTTGTTATAAAAGTACTCAGGAATTGTTGTTCAACTTCTAAATTATGTATTTGTAATGCTGTTAAAAAAAAGATCATTGTCTGAAACAAAGCATATGCAAAAATTTATAAATATGCTTCTGAGAGATTCTCCTATGAATCCCTGCCTGCCAGCTCAATTAGTTCCCAACTCACAAAGTTCAACTCATCAGGAATTGAACTCCTCAGAATATATTAACACTTCTCAAAGTTGTAATTTACAATATCTGTGGCAATTCAAACTCTGGGAAAATGGAAGAGACAGCACACACCACAATCACTGCCAGCACATTAAAACCTGAGCTGTCAATGTTGTCGTCTTTTGGCTTTTCCCGGTTAGGGGTCGCCACAGTGGAACTCTGGTCCGCTAAAGATTGGCAGTAGATTTTGACAAACGCCAAGGTGCCAGCTTGATGTTCAACCTTCAACGAAGGCACGCCCATTTATGCATGTCTTTTGAACGCCCACCCAACCGCGGGGAGGACATGCAGACTCCACACAGAAGGCACTCCCCACACTCCAGCCATGAATCAAATGGGAAAACCTCTTGCTGTGAGGCAACAACGCTACCCCTGCACCACCGCGAATGTGAAAACCTGAGTTGTCAATCATTACCTATAAAAGAAAACAAATGCTGAACTCAGCATCACAGAGATGAATATGCTCAGAAGGAGTTTTATGCAATCTTCAATTGATGAAGTGGAGACAAGCCTATATGAGTTACAGATTAATCTACAGTGAAACTGCATGCTTATACACATATAATATAAACTTGCCTACCCCAAAAGAAAGAGTGATTCTTTTGTTCCTCAAAACTAAATGTAAAATATGGGTATCTCAGATTAAGAAGTCAGACCTCATTGCTTTAGTCATTGTACCGCTATGTGGTATCTAAGTACAGGAAAACACAGCCTGAACATAACATTTTTGCAGCTTATAACTCATATCTTGATGCACAATTCATTTTTTTTCTTTAAATACAAATATTGTACATAGTAGCCCATAAAAAATATCTGCTAATTGTGCTGCAATAATCACATTTAGGTGTGTTTTTCACTAAGAGAATCTGCAAGTTTTTAAAAAAATATATATGAAATACCCCCTGTTGGGCCATTTAGCAGTATTATGTATTTAGTAACTAGCTGAACTACTTGGAACAACTCTCACTATCCAGGGGTAACCCAGGAGTGCTGGCTAAATAACTTTGTTCAGAGTCAGAAAGTATCAGAATTGGGAACGACAGAGTCAAAGCTAGGACTATATGTGACGCATGTATCATCTCCTAACTGTTAATCCTGTGAGATAGAGAACCAGGCATTCCATAGCTGAATGAATGGTAAGAAAAGGATGTAATTCCTATGATTCAGAATGCAGTCTTTTATATAGGTGTTGTTTTCCAGAGTATATAATCTGAAAAGCTTTCTGACCACTGTTTGAGTCCACTAAAAGCCATATCATTCATACCTAAATCATTAATCTCGCTGTTTACTGCTTCTCTCTTACTGTAGTTTTGGGATCTGCCTTCATTCAAGTTTACAGTGCTTAAAAACAAGAGCACACTGAGTACATTTGTTACAGTATAACTTAATCACAGTGCTGATGTTGCAGTATTCATTGCCACATTTAAGCAGTTTAACATGAGAAAATTATTTTAACTGATAAAATAAGACAAAAAGCTGCTTTATTTTTTTTAGTTGAAAAGATTTTTTTTTGCCTATCAATTTTCTTTGACAGAGAGTTCCAGGCAATTTCTTTCCAGCCAGCCAGCAGCCAAGAATGAGATCTCTCATTAGCCGCTGCCAGAAAGTGTTAATGCATTAAAGAAACCATGCACAAGGCAATACATTGTACAGCGTCCAAAGTAGAATGTTGGTACTTCTTATTCACCTGCTTGAATTTTGCTCAAGGTGAACCCGATGATATGCATGGTCCCATTCCATCAGTAGTGTTGTTGAAAATAATGTACAAGGTAGGGTGTACAGCGCACCAAAGAAACACCACCTAATCTGTATAGATATTGTGACATCTCAGCCAAGAAGTTCCTTTATCTAAACTGTGATGGTGTCTTGGCAAAGTTGCTTTAAAAGTATATTCCCTCTAAAGTGGTTGGTTACATCCATGATACATCACAAAATCACCCATCCGTGCTTCTTTTGATTTCCACAGATCACATGAATCATTGTTTTGATTTTCCCCTGATTAGCAGTGGCTTTATCATGGGTAAATGGCTCTTATATGAGAAGGCACTGTCATGTCTCTTTAGAGGTGAGGCTGTATCTACATAAAAGAAACAAAATTAAAGGGGTTCCTTTTTTTTCCGTTAAATAATTTTTAGATAGATTATTTGTGACAACCCATTTTTATTTCACAAAACTTTCTGGTTAGTTTCCTCCTGAAATGGCAGAATAATAACCCCTGTTAGCTCTGAGGATTTAATTATTCTATGACCTATAAATGAATATTAGTTCATACAATTATTTATTCCTTGACATTTGCTTACCAAGAATGTCTGACAGGGTCACAAGATCCACTTTTCAGCAGAGACTTGGGGAGAAAAACTCCATTTAACAGGGAAAATATTTTTTCAAAGGCATTTCAAAGATAATCAACAATATTGTAAGGCATAGAAACATAAAATATGCTACAAAGAGAACACTGAGAAAAAGCAATGTAATACATATATGCAGTTATGGAGAGAATCCTTTTTGCAATTCACAATAGTAATAAGCAAAAGACGTGTTTAGTTCAATTGTAAATAGAAAGGGTGAGAGCGATATGGATAGATTAGCATAATGGGGAGGAGGTGATAGGAAGAGGATATCTAAAGTGGTAGAGGGGTCTATATTAGAACATCGAAGTGTCAAAACTTCGAATGTTCTAATATTGAACCCTATTCAGTGAAAACTGAAAATATCGAAGCAACAGAAAACCAAATTTTTTCCTAGGGAAAGAATTTGGTTGTCCGTTTCTGTTGCTTCTATATTTTCAGCGCTGTGGTGGAAAGTTACGGGTCGGGTTCAGGTAAGTGTGCCATTGAGTGTGGGTTAGGGTAGTTAGGGTTAGAGTGTGGGTTAGGAATGTGTGCAATTGTGTGGACGTGAGGGTTACGGGTGGGTTACGTGAGTTAGGGTTAGGGCGCGGGTTAGGTATATGTGCCATTGTGTGGACGTGAGGGTTAGGGCGGGTTAGGTGAGTTAGGGTTAGGGTGCGGATGAGGTGAGTGTGCAATAGTGAAAGACCTTAGGGTTAGGGTTTGGGTTAAGGTAAGTGGATAGTTAGTGGTGTGTGTATAGTTTAGAGTAGGGTTAGGTGTACGATTTTAGGTGCATGTCTGTGGATTGCTGTTTGTTTGGTGTGCTTGTGTTGTGTGTATATGTTTTGGAACAGTGAATTTTTTCCCTAGGAAAAAATTTGCTGTTCTGTATGGTCGATGTTTTCAGCTTTCGCTGAATAGGGTTCAATATTAGAACATTCGAAGTTTTGAAACTTCGATGTTCTAATATAGACCCATTGTAGAGAAGGTAGGATAGCCAGGTGAAAATGAGGAAGTGGTGATAAGTAGTGAATCTGTACAGGTGAGGTGGAGAAAGGTAGACAAGATGTATGTTCCACCAGGGGTATAGCATGAGCAGAGCCATGGGCTTAATCAGTGACCTTTTAGAAGATGCTGGAATGAAGGATGGCAGGTTACATTTCTAAGAGCCTGTTAATAGAATTCCACTTTTGGCAGAAGTGTAGTGGTAAAGGTAATTCCCAGTTGCGTTTTGATATTTATAGATGGTGGGAAGTTGTTTATCATTAATACAAAGGGATTTGTTTGAGTGAGAGGAAGGAAGAATAAAGCTTAGTGCACGGCAGGCATGGAGTTTATAAATGATGTTGTGGGCAACAGCTAGTTGTTAAAGCCCAATTGGAAGGGTAGTTCAGGATGGTTTAAACTTTTAAGGGCCTTGCAGTGATGTGTATAGTATTGCTTATTTGCAGCAACTTTATCAACTTTGTTGTAGCACATTTCAGTTTAGTTTTAACAGACACCTGCAACGTAAGGATAGGGTCACCATGTAAGAGTGAAGGAAGAAGGTAAGTGGTTGTTAGGGTAGTTTTAGCAGAGATAGTAATGTCTGTAAAGCTTGCCAAGTTTCTGTTGAGGTTTTTTTTTTGAATGTGGATTTCAAATCTGAAGTTGTCATCAACTGTCAAACCAAGCAGTTTTGTATGGGATACAATTTCTGTATTGTTAAGTGAGAAGATTGTGAAGCTGGATGTTCCCTTCAGATGTGCTTTGGGGATAAATAGTACTAGAGCAGTTTTATTTTTTTTTGGAGGTTAAGTAGTAATTGGGCATTGTGAAACCAGTCTTCAAAAGAGGTGAACGCTTCTTGTGTGATTTCAAGAGGATGTGTCAGAGAGTCAGATGAGCATAGTAGTGGTGAATCATCAGCATAGTTTATAAGTGATACTTGTCTGGAAGATGAATAGAGGTCATTAATGAAAATGTTAAAGAGAAGTGGGCCAAGAACTGAGCCTTGTAGTACACCAGTGGCAATGGGGAGGTAAAGAGAGAAAGTATGTTGCCATGTAAGAGTGTGCTGTCTGTCAGACAGGTAGTTTTTAAACTATTTATTTATTTATTTATTTGCATTTGTTGACTGGGAGAGTCCACTGGGTCAGAGCAACCGATTTTCAGTGGAGGCCCAGGGAGAAAAGCTCCACAAGCAGTTACATTCATAGCTACTGAAGTGAAGAAGGGTCTGAGTCAAGATGGAACAGTTGTTGAAGGAGTTTTCTATGTGAGATAGTATCAATGGCTTTTGACTGATCCAGAAATATGGAAGTGATAAGTTTTCCGGAGTCCCTTTCCTTGTTTCCATTCTCTAAAGAAGGATCATACTGCAGTAATTGCACTATGACCAGGGAGGAATCCGTGCTGTGTACTGGGTAAGTGAGATACGATGGTAAAAAAGTTGAGCGCAGATACATTTTTCTTGAATTTTTGAATGAGGGGAGAGAATTGCATGGGATGAAAGCTAGAGACCTCGGTAGAGTTTCCTCCCTTGTGCAGTGGGATGACATATGTTCTTTTTCAAATGGCTGGAACATAAGAGTCCTATATGGATCTAGTGATTAACATAGCTACTGGGTAAGATATGTCTTCTGTTGCCATCTTGAGGTATTCAAGTAGGAGATTGTTGGCGGTTGTGGAGCAAGGTTTAAGTTTAAGTAGCAGCTTTTTATAGTAGATATTGTTACAGGTTTTTAGGTAAAGTTTTTAGCATTTGTGGATAAGGATTGCTTTTATTCATATTTTTCAGAGGTTAATGTGGTATTGGAGGAGGCAGTTAGTAATATGTTACGGGTTTATGCATGATGCTGGTGAGGCTGGCAATGCTGTCTATAAAATATTTATTAAAGTTAGTTGCTATTTTGAGGGGAGGAAGTTTAGGAGGCATACAGAACTTTTTTGAGCCAGGATTGAGTAGTGTGTGAATAAAGGACAGGAATTTTTTTGGATAATTTTCTTATTAAGTTATAATTGGCAATAATATTTATTTTATCTTTATATATATATTTTATCTTGATTATGAAGTTCCCTGTATTGCTGATTTTTTTTAATTTAGCCACTCCCCCAAGCCTTTAATGTTTTTGATAAGGGTAGATAGCCAGGGCGAGTGTTTTACTTTTACTCATTTTTTTTACGTAGACGGGTAAAGTTATTTAAGGTGTTTAATAAAAATGTATTAAAAGTTGTACCTGCATCATTTAATGGGAGAGATTTTAGTGTAAAGCAGGTGAAGGACCTTAGTATATTGTTGAATAAGTCTTCCTTAAATTTTGTGAGATTTCTGGTTGGTTTACGTTTGTGGGTATTGTGGTGATGAGAGGTAAGTCTGTGTGTGTATGCAGGGCGATGGTTACTTACGGACTTATAAATTCTTCAGACCACACCATAGCTCCCAACTTTCCATCTCCAAAATGTGGAACACTGCTTCTCACAGTGTGGAACAAATGGCAAAATATGGAACATTTACTAATGACTTCAACTAAGAAGCTTACAAATATGTTATTAACAGAGCTGTGTAGAAGTGAAGAATGTAACAGCCATTAAGCAAAAGTGAAGGCACACTGTTTGGAATAGGGGAAATTGTGGTGGCAGGTTGCCACTGATGCTACTCAGCCACACAGTCTAAATGATAACCTATCAATTAATTGTATTTTAAAACTTTAATCCATGGGATTTTTGTAAAATGTTTGATTTTTATTGGTAATGCTTTGGTTTAAACAAATTGAGCCTTGTGCTAGTAATCTGATGTACTAATTCTGTTGGTCTCCATGGTAAGGGATCAGGAGGTTTTATTCTATTGGCTACTTTGAGTAGTGGGTGTGCCTAAGAATGTTTTAAATTGCCTTGCATTTTTAGCTTTGTTTATTCTGATGAAGTCTCTGATATTAAAGGACAAAAGCGCTTAATAAAACTATTTGGTACTTACGTATTATCGCAACCAGATTTGGACCCTGCCACACTTTGTAATATTTTTGCAAAAGTAGCAATGTTAGCGTGAAAAGGGTAGTGTCAGCTGTTAAGTATTATTCTGTTGGGTGGTTTATGACATTGCAAGAGGAATAATGCTGAAATTTGCCTTCCCGGGAAGTGTGCTTTCCTGATCAGAGGTAATGGAAAATGCACTACAGAGGGCTGCTCCCTCTGAGTTATGTGAAGAAGGACGTGTGTATGTCAGTGTTTGGACATCTTCACGATAACCTGCACTTCTTTCCCAAAAATAATAAATTGCTTTGTAAATGTTAGTTGATGATAAGATAGATTATCCTGGGGCTGATTAATAAAAACAGAGTCGAGAGTTTAACAGGTAGGATTTCAGTGAAGATATAAAATGTGTTGATCTCAGAAACCTGTTTCATACATAGTTTACCGATCATGAACAGACCTTTATGATTTACGTTTTTCTGTAAACTAAATGCATTCAGATTTACGGTTGGGGGGGCATGATACTGAAAACCAGGAAAAAACGTGAGCCAGATGAACGATCCACCAGAATGCTAAAATAATTAGAAATCCACTTCACAACACGTAAATACGATCAGCCACTGAAAAATTTATTTTAAGCAACAGAACAATCCTGCTTTTCATCAGCGACACTTCGCCAACTTCATCAGAAGTTAGAATTTAAAATAATGTCCACTTCCTAGAGTGATTTAATTTGCTGCTTCATTTACCATGCCCGGATTACAGGAGCAATACCGAAGTTGCATACACTTCGGTTTGAACCAGTGGTTAAACCGCCCGTTCCCTTTCTATAATGCAGAGCGGAACCTTGAGCCTGATTCCAGTAGACCCGAAGGCATCGATCTCCCCCAGAGATTGAATTTATTTGATTTGAAACTTATCAAGTTAAGAAAATTGCAGTTGGAGGTCACATATTTCAGAGAATGTCAATGGTCCAACATTGTACCTAAGGGCCTTTGCTTGTGGCAGTACCCGACTGGGTTAGAAGAAGGCTCATCTTTCCATAAGGACTTGATTTCACTTTTTGATAAACATGGGGCTGATCAGCAAGCACTACCAGGAAGCAGCTAATTCATTAACGGAGGAATCATCTAAGTTGGATGATGGGATCAGGAATGATTCCAATTTCTCGAGATACAAGTATGATTATGATAGAAGTTTTACAAGCATTGACCAACAGTTAAATAAGATCACAGCCAACAAAGTTAAGAAGTTGCAGAGGGACATTAAAGCATACAAGGAAGGGGTATTTTATCCAAAACCCCCCAAATCTCAAGGCAATTACTTAAGGACACCAGCTATGGCTGGGGGAGATTGGATGGATACGAACCAGCCTGGATCCAATTTGTCCCATCAAGATGGTGTAACCCATGGGAACCCGGCTGTACAGAATCAGTCAAGTGCGAGTGATTGGGCAGGTCCACAGGGCACACCTGCTAATCTCTCTATAGGTACAGGGAGTTTAAATTTTCAGAACCCAGCCTCTCCAGCCTAACAATCACCGGGCAGGAAGAACAGGTACAGAACCAGGAACAGGAGGAACTGAATGGGTTCGAGAACAGTCTTTCAACCATCAGTCATACCCCAATGGAGATAGTTTTTAATACAGGAAAGGATTTTAACATTTTAAATTATTCAAGTTTTTCTTTCCTCCAACCTTTAGTGGACCTCTTGGCTAAGGGGTTATCCTTTGTGCCTTCACGGAGGGCACATTTGGCCAACACCATCATTGATTTAAAACTCTTTTTGAGAAAACTCAATTTACAGTTATTAATGGGGGAACAGAGGATTTTGAATAATCCGTTCCACATTTCTAGTACTTTCAACCCACCTTTGCATCCATCCTTAAGCCTTTTTAAGCAGCTATGTGACTTAGACATTCGTTTTTTACTCCATTCCAACTGACCAGTACCTTTCAACATCAGCAAGGAGGAAAAAGACCTTTTGGACTTATTACGTTATTCCTCAGTTCGGGTTATGCAACCGGGCAAAGGTGGTGGCCTGGTGGTCATGGAGGGAGATGATTACATCAATCGAATGGTATCCATTTTGGAATCCAAGGCTTATAAAAAAGTCTCAAGAAATGAGTTGAATACAAAACATAGCTCGAGTGAAGTCTTATTTTGAGGACTTGTTTATTAATGGGGTTATTGATGTGGATGTTTTCAATTACATTTCTATCCTGAACCCCAGAATACCAGTTCATTTTGGGAATCCGAAGATTCATAAATGTATCCAAAACCCACCTATGTGCCAATTGGTTAGCGCCAGGGGAAGTATTACGTATGCAGCGGCAAAAGTTGTTGATACAATATTGAAGAAGTATGTATCCAGTGGGGCCGACATATGTAAGGATTCCTGGTCATTTTTGGCTAGGGTGGGTCAAATTCCATTCAGTGTTGAAAGTCTTTTTTTAACCATCAATGTGGTAGATTTATATTCTTCTATCCCACATGATGTGGCAGTGGAATGGATTCAAGCAATAATGTTCTCCAGGCAAGCTCCGGCTAATGAAATTTTGATGATTAGAGAATTGTTGGATATCGTTTTGACATGTAATTTCTTCTCCTTCAACAACCGATGGTATCAACAATTGGTTGGGGTGCCTATGGGGTCCCCTTGCAGGACCAGTGTCGCCAATTTGGCGATGGCTTTTTGGGAGAAAGAGTTTGTGTTCTCTAATTCTATAATCCAAGAAAAAGCTCTCTTATATACCCGGTTTTTGGATGACATTTTTATTATCCTGAAGGGCAATGATGAATTGGCAGAATATTTAGTTTCAAGATTTAACAGCTCTACTGAATTCCTCAAATTTACCTCGAATTCCTCTGAAGAGAGGATAGCTTACCTTGATGTGGATTTGTATAAGAATATACCCCAGGGTTGCTATCTAGCTAAAATCCACTGAAAAACTACATTCTCCAATTCTTATTTGCATTTTAACAGTAATCATCCACTTCACCAGAAGCGATCAAAAGTGAAGGGCCAGTTGATGAGAGCGGCCAGGATGGTATCACGAGATGGTGATTTTTTTGGATGAATGTCTTTTCATTCATGACCTTTTCCTGAATAGGGGTTACCCACATGGCTTGGTGGCGGAATTATGCAACGAGGTTCATTTGAAGAGAGAAAATGGGTTTTATCTCCCTATATTAAATAATAACAATTCAGAATTATGCCTGGCTTATCCTAAAGCCCACGTTGACAGCCTTTTTTCCTGTAGTTTCATCACTTCTTATAATGTCGATGCGGGTGAAATTGTGTCCATCATTAAGAAGAATTGGAGCTTTCTTGTGTCAGATAACCAGATCTCTTCCCAGTTTGGCCAATTACCTAAAGTTGTTTTCAGGAGAGGCTTGAATCTTAAGAAGATTTTAGAAATGAGCACCCAGCCGTTTAATGCTAGATCAGGGATGTTCAAATGCAGTATGTGCAAATACTGCCGGTATATACAAGCGGGTACTTTCTTCATGATTAGAGACTTTAAGTTTTACATCAGGAGGAGATTTAACTGCCAAAGTTCCCATGTGGTGTACTTAGCCAAGTGCACTTCATGTCCGGTTTTTTATATAGGGAAAATGGACCGGAGATTGCAGGAGCATCTTTATGAGCATTTGTATGCCATCAGGAGGGGAAAATTGGGCAATGCCTTGGCCAAACACATTAACGAATGTCCAGAGCATGAATTTAACTTTACAGTCATCGACCAGTCGGTTTCAAACAATAGGGGGGGCCCTGAATCTTTGTTGCTCGAACTCAAGGAATAGGTAAGGCAGCTACAATTGGATGCCTACCATTTTCCAGGTTTAAACAGTATGTTGTCCATTGCTAGCGTGCTGAAATTGAGGAGTTTAAAAAGGTAGATGTTACCAGGCAGTGTGAATTGTAATCCTTCATAATAATTTATAATTATTATGTATTATTAGTATTTTTTAGTTAATTTTGATGGCATCGACCAGTTATGTACTTAAGTGAGTTGGTCAGCTTGGATTGATTTTGATTTTTATTTCTTAAGGTAGCCTTTAGTTAGTGCTTGTTGATGGTCTACAAGTTAGGAGGTTAGATATATATATATTATATATATATATATATATATTATATATATTTATACACATATATATTTTTAGAATATTTTTTTTGAGTATTTCTTCAGAGTTTTTGGTATCATTATGGTTGGATGAGCATATATTCGCACTGTGTCAGCCGTTTACAATGTTTAAAATGCTTGTTTAAAATGTTTGTTTAAAATGTTTTTTGAGACAAATGCCGGTTAGTTAACTTTTTGTTTTAATCAAAATATTATTATTTTTATAATTTTTAAGATATTTTAGTGAAAGTATAATAGGGGCAATGTTTTAAGTTAATTTATGAGGTGATTTTAAATATCTATGGTATGCAAAGTTTTAGTGTTGACGTCATATTTTTGTATTTAAATCACTCTAGGAAGTGGACGTTATTTTAAATTCTAACTTCTGATGAAGTTGGTGAAGTGTCGCTGACAAAAAGCAGGATTGTTCTGCTGCTTAAAATAAAATTTTCAGTGGTTGATCGTTGTGAAGTGGATTTCTAATTATTTTAGCATTCTGGTGGATCGTTCATCTGGCTCACGTTTTTTCTTGGTTTGTTGTCGTTTTGGAGTTGTAGAGCAGTATGATACTGAAAACCCCCTTTTCCCTCAGTAGGCAAATAACACTGTTTTGGTGGTTTCTAACAGAAAACGTAAGGTATGCACTTCCAGAACTTATTCTAACTCATGACATTTAGCATTAAGTTACAGTAACTGGGAAGATGGCATGACATGCTGCCTGGGAAGTGCATGTATAGACAGCATCAGTATTTTTCTCTTTATTCATAACCTTGCATAAAAGACCCTTCATTGTCAAAACACATTGTCTCACATTTTTAAAACAGTAACAGTCACATTTCACTATCGGGAAGCAACCGTTATGCTCGCAAAAATCTGGTTGTGATAATACGTAAGTAGCAATTATTTTAATGCTGGACTGTGGTGTCGCTTTACATGGTGTTTTTATCAGTAAGTGAAGTGGGGAAGAAAAAGACCACAACAAAATGATAATGTGCGATTTCAATGCAATGAATTGTTATGTACTGCTTGAGTTCAAACATATGATTTAGGGGAACGAGATCACACTGAGGCAGTAAACAAACTATGAAATGAGTCAGAGATGCACCATTCAGGATATGCAAAGGTTTTAGAAAGATGCAAAATGAGAAAAAAATAGGATAAGGCCAATATAGAAAGTAACTAGAGGCCAGCAAGTATCACAAATGAAAATGTATGCAGGAGACTGGAATGGAGAAGTGGAAGAAGATGAGGCACACAGCAAGAAGGCAAGTAAAGGGGGAAAAGTAGGAGAATGCTGTAAGAGGACAAACTGTAAGGGTAGGCATAACTGGTCAAAGGGTAGGAGATAAATGCGTCTTTAGGAATATAAAAGAGAGACAGAGAGGAACAGACTTAACCAGGCAGAGCAACGATTGGAAGGAGATCACAGAGGTCTGGCGAAAATCAAATACATTTATTTATTTGTTTATTTATTTATTTATTTATTTATTTGACATTTGTTAACCAGGTTAGTCCAACTGGGACAAAGCCCATTTTCAGTGGAAACCTGGGGAGAAAAGCTCCACAGAAAAACATTCAATATTTGACATATAGTAGTACAAAAATGTATATAGACATAAACAATAGAAGTTAATATTTATGGTAATTTGAATAAATATTTTAGCATGAAGAGAATACAGTGAAGAGAAGCAAGACAATAATATAGAAAGACCTTCAGCATTAGGAAAGCTAAAAACCAGGGCAAATAAGACTGGCTGAGGAATAGCAGAATAAATGATCAAGTAAGAAACAATTTTAAAATTGCAGAAAAGAAGCAGAGAGGAGGGAAAGAATGAGTGATTGTGCTGCAATAAATAGAATTAGGAGAAAAGTAGGGTTTGACAGAAGTAGAAGTAAGAATAAGAGAGTAGGATACTTAGAGAGATGCATCACTCGGGGGAAGATAGCACAGGCATAGCTTATGTTCCTTTAACTGAAGTTTTACTGACTTTCTGAACTGGGATTTGGATCTAATGTACCAGATGTCAAGAGGTAGTTTATTCCAGTTCTCAGCAGGGTAACACCTATAAAAAGTTTTTCCTATTTTGGACTTAGGTTTGAGAATAGTTATGAGATGTTGCTTTGTGCTATGGAGGGTTCTAGTAGGTGTATAGAGAGAGATGATAGATGAAATACTGGGACAGAAAGAGGGTTGGTATAGAATAGAACAAATTATTTGAAGCTGACAGAGGAGGAGGTGATGAGGGAGTTCATACCAGTTCACTTTTCTAAGTGCAATGCAGTGATGAGTTGAGTATGGAAGTTCAGCAGCAAATTTAGCAATCTTGTTGTAAGTGGATTCCAGTTTAGAGATGAGTGAGGTCTGTAATTTAATGAAAATTTGAGAGCCATAGAGAAGGGTAGGTAATAGGTAGGCATGTGAAAGAGCTCTAGCAGTACTAGAGAGAAACTTTTTGTTTCTGTAAAGGAAACCAAGTTTTTGATTATTTTTCTTAATGTTACTTAGAACATGCAGATCAAATTTTAGCTGGTCGTCAACAGTGACTCCTAATAGTTTTGTGTGGCTTTTTGCTATGATGGATGTATTATTGAGGGAAGAGATGGTGAAAGATGATTTCAAGTGTACATAGATTTTGGTATGAAGAGTAAGAGTTTAGTTTTCTTTGGATTTAAGATTAAAAGGTTTAGGTTAAGCCTGTTTTCAACAGACAAGAAATAGTTCTGTGCTTTAGTATGAAGTTCAGGGAGGGCATCAGCAGTGGTGATACAACTGGAGTCATCTGCATACTGGACAAGAGATGAGTATTGGCTAGAGGAAGATAATTGATTAGTGAAGATATTAAAAAGTATGACCCTTGGGGAACACCCATCTGAATAGGGAGTTCGGGGAGGTAGCAGAACACCATTTGACAGATGGGAAACAATTGCTTAGATAACTAGAGAACCAGGAGATAGTGGTGGTTGATGGGTTTAAATGAGAGAGTTTGTCTAACAGAAGGGAGGTGCATTTAATTAATACTTTGTTTCTGTAGAAGTAGAAGAGAGCAATCATGACAATCTTGCACAAAGTGAGTGATGAAGAAAAACATCAATGGAAGTGAATCGTTAGTCAAACAGCTGTGTCACAGAATTCATGGAGATAACTTTGAGGAAAGTGATGACTACATTGCTAGAAAACAACAATCATAGGGTCAACAACTCTCATGAGTTTATAGCCAAGAGAAGCCATCAGATAAACATGACCCAGTGTTATTACTAGGTTACAGGAGATTTTGTCAATGAGGTATTAGATAATGCTGTCTACCTAGCTTTCACTGAGGCCTTGGAATTGTCCTACATAGGAAGCTGTTATGAAAACTAGAGGGGCTGTACAGATGATCAGGACAACAAAATGACTAGACTCTTTCATAATTACTTGGTGGGTGCAAAGGACTGTGGTAAAAGAAACAATATCACGAATAAAGAAAGTGACAAAGTAACTTTGATCTGTCCCGTCCAACCTGCTTCCTAATGTAGTACATCACCAGTATAAACAGCAGTGGGCTCAGAGCTGAACCCTGATGTACACCCACTCCCACTGGGAACCCCTCTGTGAGTCCAAACACTGTTCGTACTTGCGTTACTGGGTTCTTGTACATAGCCTGCACTAATTCTACCAATGCTTCTGGGACTTCATACCACTGCAGTACTGCCCAGATTAGCTTTCTTGGGACCTTTTTATATGCTTTCTCCAAGTCTAGGAATGCCCAGTTGGACTCTCTCCTCATCTCTAGCTTCTTCTCAAGTATCTGTCTCAATGCAAACATTGGGTCAACTGTGCTGCATCCTGATCTGAATCCAAACTGCTCATCTCCCATCTTACATTCTACTACCCTGCATATCCATTTATCAATCACCCTCTCCAGAACTTTCATGCAATGTGGTAGGAGTTTGATCCCTCTGTACTGTCCACAGTTGTGGATGTCCCCTTTGTTCTTGTATCTGGGATACACCTTTCTCTCCACACTGCTATCAGTACCATTAGGAGCCATTTCTCCCCTATCTCACCCAGCATCTTTATCATATCTGCTGTGACCTCATCTGAGCCTGCTGGTTTCCCTGACTTCATCTGCCTTAGAGCTGTTCTTACTTCTTCTAGGGTAGGCTCCTCTTCTTTTCTCATTGTAGGCTGTTTCTGGGGAAGTAAAACTTCTGTGTGGTTTTCTTCATTCAGATGCTGCTGGAAATACTCCTTCTATCTGCCTTTGATGTACTGTAGACTGGTGAGCCTGTTGTTGCTGGCATCCCTTATGAAGGGTGTCTGACTATCTTCTTTATCTTTCTGTCTTTGCCTTGCAACCTGATATAGTTTCTTTGTGCCCCCTTACTGAGTCACTTTCCAGAAGTTGGTACAGTGCATCCGATGCCCTATTCTTTGCTATTGCAACTTTTTTCTTAGCTTCGTTGTTAGCCAACCAGTAGTCCTTTCTAGCCTGGTCAGTCTTTTCTGTCTCCCATTTCTTCCTGCACTCCTTCTTTCTTTTGATGACTTCATGGACTTCTGCATTCCACCACCAGCTTTCCATATGTACCTTATTTCCATACCTGGCTCAGCCACATATCTTTTCTGTAGTCCTAACACATGCTGTTTTTAGGTGCTGCCACTCTTCTTCAACTCCACCTATTTCTTCCTTTTCTTGGGGTGCTAGAGTCCCGAGTAATTCCTTGAGCTGTTGTACTTTCTCTCCAGTCAACTTCCAGATCTTCAGCCTGGTCTCCGTTGACCTTAGAGCCTTCTCTGACCACTGCTTACAGCTGATTGTGACAACTAATGGTTTATGGTGTGGGCCAACTGTTTCACTGGGGATGACTTTGCAATCATGGATTCTACCCCAGTGCCTTTTTCTCACTAGGAGGAAGCCTACCTGAGTTGCATGTTAGCTACTCTTGTGTGTGATCTTGTGACTGTCTCTCTTTCTGAACCGTGTGTTTACTATCAAGGCATTTTTCAGACAGAAGTCTAGAATGGATTCTCCTTCTTTATTCCTGTTACCCCTCCCATGTGGACCCAGGCAGTCCTTATATCCAGTTCTGTCTGTTCCAATATGTGCATTCAAGTCACCCATTATCAACACCAATTCATGTTGTCCTGTTTTATCTAGTAGGTCCTGCAACTGCTGTCTGATTGCACTCTTTTCCTCACTATCACAACCCTGCTGTGGGGCATATGCTGAGATTATGAATACTGCACTATCATTACACTGGAGTCTGATTGCCATGAGTCTGTCATTAATTCTGATGATATCCCTCACTGCCTTCTGAAGCCTCTCTCTCACCACAATTCCTACACCATTTCTAGACTGTCTCTCACCTGAGTAGTAGAATCTGGATCCCAAGCCAAGTGGCTTTGCTGCACTGCCCTTCCATCTTGTCTCTTGGATACATAGGATGTCCAGTCTCGTCTGTATCATCATGTCATCCACTTCCAAGCTGCATCCTGTCAGTGAGCTGACATTAAGCGGAGCAATTCTCAGTTCATGTTTGGCAGGTTGGTTGGTCTTATGTCCAGTGTTCCCTCAACAGAGCTATCACAGGTAACCCAGGCTGGGCAACTAGACACCGGCCAGCTAGTAGTTTATTGTCCCAGAGCTGCTGGGCTTTATGGCAGGCACACACTGGCCAATAGGGGCACATATACTCCTCCCACCATTAGCAGGAGTCCCTGGTGTGGGTGAGAGTAGGCCGGGTCCACAACCCACTTATCACTGGTAACTACCCATGCCCATTTTTGGTGACATTAGTCAACATGACCGAATCACTACAGCCATATTTTTACACCATTGAGTGGCTAGCCCTGCCACGGCATGCAGTCTGTGATCCGTGTTCTCCTATCTTGAGGATTCTACGCACCACAGTAGATGCCCAAAGTGGTTGTTCTGTACAACTTTTGCCCCTATAGGGCACCATGTAGAGTCTGTGCTGCTGCCCACAGCTCCATTCATTGGTGAGCTTGAGATGGAAACACTCAGCATGTTTTTCAGACGTGGGAGACACCCCACGGAGACACAGCAAGAACATGCAAACTCCAAGCAGGGATTAGTCAGAGGTCAGGATCGAACCTTGTACCTTGTGCATGGGAGGCGAAGACCTTAACTATTAAGCCATCTTTAGGCAATGTCAAATTGACAAAACTACAGACTTAGCACATAAAACACAACCAAACCTAAAGATGTTTTCTGCTCAATACTAGGAGCCTAAGCAAAAAAACATTACGCCCAACAAGCTTCTCACTCTAGAGAATGCAGGCATGTGTAGGATTACACAGACATGCCCACAGATATAATAAAGTCCATGTAGGTATAGGGTAAGCCCTACTTGGAGTGTACTGTAGCCATGTCTGCAGCTCCCCCTTGGCAGCACGCCTTGCATATTAATGAAGGCATGCTAGTTAGGGAGAGCCATGTACATGGTTAATGAATCAGAGTAGGGGGTGTATTACAGTGCTTGGAGATGTGTAACACAGCCCCTGCACTAAGTGCCAGATGGCACTAAAATAGTAATTTAGTCAGCTGGTTCTGCAATGTATATGTAGGGTGTGTGTTACTGTATCCGTAACACAAGCCCTGCACTGTCAAAATGCCAGACGGCACTAAAATATTAATAAATGTATTTCCATGGCCAGTTCTGCAATGTATATGTAGGGAGTCTGTTACAGTGTCCATAGCACACCCCCTGGACTGTCAAAGTGTTGGACAGCACTAAAATATTAATAAATGTATTTCTATGGCCAGTTCTGTAATGTAGGGGGTGTGTTACAGTGTCTGTAACATACCCCCTGTACTGTCAGAGTGCCGGATGGCAGGGAAATTAAAAGTGAATTTTGTTTGTGTGTGTGTGAGCGCACATGTGTGTGTGTGTGTGTGTGTGTGTGTGTGTGTGTGTGTGTGTGTGTGTGTGTGTGTGTGTGTGTGTGTGTGTGTTTGCACAGCATGTCACTTAGCAATAAACACATGGCAGACATCTAAAAGTAGAAATTGAATGCTTTTTAATTTTTATACAAAAGGTCAAGTTTAAGCTTAGCTGAATGGGTTTGCATGGTGCAATATGCTGCTCATAAATGCTTAAACAAAATGAAAAGCTATGTAGAAATGTATAGCTGAAGCCTTCACATCCAGGTTAGCTGAATGGTTAGTGTCATGGCTTCATGTGCAGTCGGTGTATGGTTCGAATGCCCAGGCAGGCCATTCAGCTTTTACATGAGAAAGCATTTCTATATACATTTTTATTTTTTATTGATATAGTTATTGATATTTGTTAATTGGGTTAGTGCAGCTGGTCCAGAATCCCAGTGTAAGTGAAGATATGAGGTGAAAACCTTCAGTTAAGCACAAGTGTCCAATACAGTACAGTCACCCCCCCCAAGGTAACGTAATTAAAGTACATAGGGTGAGGTTGTGTAAAGTAAAATACATACGCATAATAATAACGTATCAATAATGAGTAATTAATGTCAATACATATTTATTTATTATTTAAAATCTTGTTCGTCCTTAGCTAAGTTTTGCTAAGCACTGCTAAGCCAAGCTAAGGAATGCTTAAACAGAACCTGTCTTAGCAATACTTAGCAATGCTCAACTCCGATTAGTTGGTTTGAGCATTGTTAAGCAGTCCCACTTTAAGAAGTCCTCAGCTCAGCTAAGCAGGTTTGCGCAGTGCTAAGTAGAGCTAAGCAATTTTAAAAATGGCTAATGGTGGCAAAGGACAGGAAAACAGCCGTATTTAAATGGAACAGGAGGGAATACAGCCATAACCTGTTGGAGTTTTATCACTGCAGGAGACATGGCTGGAGTCAAAGAGGGAGTGCACTTTTGGGTGCAGCACTGGGGCAGGATGGAGTCCAAGGTCATGCTTGGGTTCCTCGTTAAAGACCATGATGGCAGACTGCTGCAGGGCCAGAACCAGGTCTCTGAATATAAGTCCGAGGCCTGGGACCATCTGGCATTTGACCTCACCACTGCTACTTGAATTCCCTGCACTGCTGACCAGGTGCATCATCATTATGATGACCTGAAGCAAAAAAAGAGGGGCTCTTGGCCCAATGGATTGAAGATGCATGGGACCTGAATGCCACAGATGTTTTTAAGTAAAAGAACCAGTGATTTTATCAAATTGTAGTATGAATATTTGATAGACAGGTATGCATAATGGTGGGTTTTCCCCCTACAGCTGCAGAGGAGAGGGCTCACAATGTGGAAGCCCACACAGGGTGCCTAGTGATGATGCACTGACAGTGTGGTGAGTGCAGCTCTATCTTGCAATATATAGTACAATAAATAAGAAAGAGTACATTGGTAACTGCCAATAGGTATAGTTTATTCTGAGTGTTCTGCAATTAATGTGTTTTAAACCCAGACTGATATAAGTGAGTAATGCCAGGTACTGAGCAATGCAGATGAAGGCATCAAACATGCTACTATTGATGAAAGAAAGCTAATACTGTAGTAATAATGTGTAGGAATGACATAATTATATACTGTAGTAATACTAAGGATCTTGTAATAAACTACACTGTGACTGAAACTGTGAAGGTAATACATGGCATGCATTCATCATTTACAGGCTATACAGTGCAACTGCAGTCAGAATTGTGAATGAAATAAACATCTGTGTCATGACACCCTCAATAAAGCTTTGTTCATCCAACAGTTGTGTGTATTCTGGTCTGTTGTTGAAGAAATCCAATTCTACAGGTGTTCCACAGCAAATATGGCTATGACACCATGAAGTGACTGAAGTTTGGCTGATAAAGAACTGTTATGCTAAAGTGTAGATGTGGAGCTGTACAACAAGATAGAATGCAATGTGATATATGTTTTGCACTAAGATCTGAACCTTGAATAGTAATGTTTAAGGTATTATAGTGTGTTTCCCTCAGGATTGTCTTGTTAACTTTTGCATTTCAGCTATACACATTCCCGAATATAGGTATGCTGATGCAGGCAAGTATGATACTGTAATTGCTGTAGAATGTAAATATACCATCAGCAAATGTATCTGGGTAGGGTAAGCAACCCAGCACACCAATATGGTCTGTACAGATCATACATATTCACATCCACTAGGGGTTAAATGTGGACACCTGCATTTCAACTATCAATACACAGTTCACTTACTATCTCTGTCATGCATGAATCTCATGCATGTATGTTCAACTGTCACTGCAGTCTTCTGTGACACTCTACCTATATTACCAGGTCAGACTTTGTCACCAGATGAGCTTTAGGCACAAACCAGTCAACCAGCACACAGCAGTGGCCTAGTAGTTCAGTGTGATAAGCAATACATATGTTGTTAATAATTCCACACACGGACCAGGGTTTGAATCCAGGGATCAGTGCTAAGATGTATTTATAGCAACAGACAAGTAGTCTTGACTACTTATAGAAACAGTCACGTAATGTTAACAGATATTTTCTCCACATGACTTACAGGTAAAGAAATGTCTGTAGTAGCTGTATGAAGGGTATACTAATAGTCTGTGTCCAGATATACTAGTGTGTAAACAGCAGTGCTCAGCAAGTTAAGACTTCATTAAATAAAACTTCATGAAGTATACTAGTATTCCAAATGAATTAGACAAACTAAATGTTCTACTGTTGGTACGGCTGTATGCCTGGTGCATCTTTGAATGTGTGCTGATAGTCCAACCCCAAGTTTATGAATGACAGCAGGATAGGTATATACTCCATGCACTGTGCATGATACATGGGTCTTAAGTATCACACTGTCATGGCTAGTGACCACTGTTCCCAGTATCCTTGAACACAGATATAAATTCAGTTGAAGTATTCCAATAGCACACTCACACATCAACGTCTTGTTAGTCATATATGTTACCCTGACATGTACGAGTCCTCTGTAGTTATGTACCTACAGTTCTTACAGCTTGGCCCATACCATGCCATGTCGACACCTTGAGAGGTACGTACATGCTACAGAAGCCGTAGGGCACATGTAGATGTATATAAGAGCAGGCTTGTAGAGTATTGAGTAGTACTGTTGTTTAAAATATAGCCTATACAGTTGTTAATGGAATATTTTTCTCTCCCACCCCACCCCTTATCTGCACCACAAATTATCATTCTCATACTACAGATATGGTTTCTTTTCCACATATGTTATTCTCAAAATCTGATTTTGGGCTTAGTGTTGTATTATTGTTATATATTTCAGTGGTTGCATACTAACATACCTTTTTGAAATTCCATCATTGTTGGCCTTTTGCTGTAACTGTTATTGGCATGCTGTTATAATAATGACTGTTATTCCATTTATGCCTGTGTTTCATGTACTATGCAATTCTATTGTTCTAGTTTAATTGGAACACCCATGCATGCTGTTATAACTAACATTGAAATATTTTGTTCATGGCTAACCAACACATTTTGACAAACCTCAACACCATAGCATGTTTGGGTAGGCTGATCCCAGTGGATCCACCTGTCCCACCTCATCTGGCTGTGGCACCAGGTCGCAGCATGCCTGGGACCCAACCTGGAGCTGCCTCCTCTGCTAGTGCTGTACCACCCTTGCATGGTACTGCCTCAGGGGATGGGGCTCACCCCCCTGGGCATGTGCACAGAGGAGATCATGTCACCCACCTTCAATTTCCAAGGATGGTGTGTAGGGACATCCAGCGGGATTTGGATGACAATGTCAGATCGAGTGCAGACTGTCGCACCTCGAGGAGTGGGCCAGCCCCGGTGCCCAGCCACCAGCACAGCTGGGGCCATGAAGGAGCAGTGGAGACTGCCCATGGGTGGGGACCTCAGTCCCATTTTTTCCATCTGGGGCACTTGGTCCTCCAATTCCCAACCACCCTCCACATCCAAGGTGTGTACCCCTTCATGTGTCATACACTGCCCCTGTCAAATGTCTTGTCTATCTCATCTCTCTGCCTCTCCTACCTACCTTACCTCCCACCAAAGACTGTATCCGAAGAGGCGAACGCCGTTGGTAATTTGATGGCCCTAATTCACATTCTTATGGGCCGAGTGGATAATTTAACACAGCGAATGGACATACTATCAGTTGATCCTAATTCAGCAGGCACTAGTATCGGAGAGCCTGCATCTTCTTTAAGGAACACGAATGTGCAACAATCGTCAGCTCCAAATAATTTCATGCCCGTTAGTGGCCACAATGGGTCTGTATTACACAATGTGTCTGGAAACAATACTTCACCGGGATTAAATAGAGTTGAGCAGGGTGTAGGGGTTCAGATGCACCAGAACCGTGTTTCCAGTGGTGATTGTAACACCGCTTTGTATGAAACAGTTCCTACTATTGGGAATTTTTTGATGAATGAGAACTTCTTTGAAGACAGCTGGTCACCAGATTCTACACCTTCTGAATCGTCAGCGGTGAGTAACCTCACTACATATATTAACAAATTTGATCAAAAACTATTTCGCTGTAGAAAGCTACAGCTGGAAATTTCTTATTTTGACGAATGTCTTAAAAGAAAATTATACCCAAAGGGCTTAGGCAATGGAGGTACCCCGTTGGACTAGTAGAAGGGTCAGATTTCCATCACAAATTGTTAGACCTGTTTAATAGACAAGGTTACGAATTTATTAAAACTTTAATCAATCATTATAAACTTGAAGTGATTGCTTTAAAAGGTAACCTAGAAATATTAGAACATTCTATCAAGTCTAACGTTGACTTCCCTTGCTATAAATATGATTATTTGAGAATTTTTAATAGCATTGAAGCTACCATGTTAAAACTAACTAATGTTAAAAAGAAAAAAATAGCAAGGGACGTCCAACAGTATGCTAGTCGGAAAGCATATCCTCCACCACCTCCAGTCTTTACAAGTGTTTCTTGTGACATTGGAGACAACACCGAAGGGAATAACCCCAACATGCCCCTTGATTCTAATTCCTCTTCAAGGCATGAATTTGTTCCTCATAGGAGTGATCGTATTAAAAATAACAACAATAAAGATGGTTCTAACATCACCAACGGGGTCACTCATCAAAATGACAATGGGAACAATGGTAACTCAATGAGTAATGGTTTTCAACAGGGTTTTCAGGTTCATCAGTCCAATCAAATGAATCAAGCAAAGACTGCCTCGAACCAGAAACGCACGAGGAACAGGAGAAATCAAAGGAGGAGATAGTGAATATTGACATATTAAACCCACAAATATGGTCCAACTCTGAGGATGACTTTCATATTTACAGCTATACTGACTTAGTCATCCCACAGGAAATTATTGACTTTTTTGCATTGGGTTTAACTTTTGTTCTGAATTCTAACATGAATTTGGTTAATACTATAGTAGACCTTAAGCTCTTTGTTAGGAAAATTAATCTTAATGCCCTACTAGGGCCAGGTTCTACTATTAACAATCCATTAAGAGTTTCTAGTCTTTTTAATCCTCCCCTCCATCCTAACATTCTTGCCTTTGAAAAAATGTGTGAAATAGATTTTAGATCTGCCAGCTCGTTTAGATTTAAGAACCAATCGAGGGGTCACAATATTAATCAAAATGAATGGGATTTTATCAAACTTTTGAAGGACTGTAAAATAAGGGCTATGAAGCCGGATAAGAGGAGGGTTAATTTTCATGTATCATAACACTTATATCAACAGTATGATGAAACAAATGGACACAGCAGCTTATCAGTTAGCCAGTATTAATGAGGTCAACATGGCATACAAAAAAAAAAAAAAAAATTAGAGGCATACTGGATGATTTGTTCCTCAAGAGTTCCATCGACATCGAGGTATACAACTTTTTAATGATGCCTGCTCCCAGATTGCCATTTCTTTTTGGCACACTTAAAATCCATAAAAGGATTACGGACCCCCCATTTACACCTATTGTCGATGGGCAAGGGTCTATTACATACAGTTGTGCTAAGTATATTGACAGCATTCTGAAGCCATTAATTGTGAAAGAGTATCAGATATGTAGGGACTCTTGGAGTTTCCTTAGAGAGCTTGGTGATATCCCATTCCATCAAGAACATCAATTTCTAACTATTGATGTCTGAGATTTGTACATGGTTATTCCACAAACCTTAGGCTTGGAATGGACTAGGGAGTTCTTGAGCTCTAGGAATGTACAGGAAAGTGTCATACATGTAATTGAAACTCTCCTCGAAATAGTCCTTTCCTACAACTTCATGTGGTTTGAAGGAAGTATTTTCCTTCAAAAATCGGGGGTTGCCATGGGGTCCCCCTGTGGCGGAAGCTTCGCTAATTGCGTTATGGCGCATTGGGAAACTACTTTATTATTTCCTAACCCTTTGTTTCAAAACTATGTCACTTGGTGCACTCGTTACCAAGACGACATGTTTTTAATATGGAAAGGCCCTACTAGCTTAGTACAAGAATTTATGACTACAGTAACTTCTTTAACTAATTTTTTAGATTTCACTTATAACTTACATCCTGGCACCATCAATTTTCTTGATATCTGTATCCACAAATATCATAACAGTAGGTTTAGAAGCACGATATACAGGAAGCCTACCTACTCAAATTCATTCCTTCATTTTTCTAGCTCTCATCCCTACTACCAGAAAAGAGTGGTGGTTAAGGGACAGTTAGTAAGAGCAACTAGAATGGTTTCAGGTGAGACGGACTTTATACGGGAATGTCAACTTCTGGAGAATATGTTTATTAATAGGGGATACCCCTCAACACTAATTTCTAACATTTCTGCAGAAGTTATTACCAAAAGACAAGCAGGCCATTTTCAACCCTTACTTTCAACAGATTCAACTGTTGAACATACTTCTAAAGTTAATCAGGAGGCTTTACTACCAACGGAGCCCCATTATTTTGCAACTAGTTTTCTTTGCACTTATAATCTTGATTATGCATTAATAATAAACATTTTAAATAAAAAGTGGGCTCTTATTATGGAGGATAATAAATTGAACAAAGTTTTAGGTGACAAACCTAGGGTGGTATTTAGACGTGGCCATAACTTGAAGTCACTTCTAGAATATTCCAGCAAGCCTTTAGTAAACAAACATATAGGTATGACAAAGTGTGGAGCATGTCACCAATGTAGATTTATAAACACCACATATCAATTTAGGATTTGTGACAAATGGTACAAGGTTCAGGGTAGATTTTCTTGTGATTCAAAAGGAGTTGTCTACTCTGCCTGTTGCCTAAACTGTTGTTCTTTCTATATTGGAAAGACGGAAA
The DNA here is from genome assembly GCF_019279795.1 of Protopterus annectens. Taxonomy (NCBI): domain Eukaryota; kingdom Metazoa; phylum Chordata; order Ceratodontiformes; family Protopteridae; genus Protopterus; species Protopterus annectens. Next base: position 81,091,281 of record NC_056735.1, read on the forward strand.
GAAAGCTTAAGCAACGGATTTATGAACACCAATACGCCATAAGTAAGAAAGACATGAACAATGCCCTAGCAAGGCACATAGAAGAATTTCCTGACCACAACTTTAGGTTTAACATCTTGAGTCAAGTACAGTCAGATGTTAGTGGGGGACCATAGCAAATCCAACTCGAGACAGAGGAACTTTTATGGCAAATAAGAACTGTAGCCTACTTGCCCCCAGGTCTTAATGAAACTGTTTCTGTTAAATGTTTCTTAAAATTGGCAGCTTTGAAAAGGTGATTCTTTTATTATTTTCATATTAGGAGCTTTCCTTATACAATTTTATTTTTGTGGCCACTGTATAACATTATTGATATGGTCCTTAGTTGGACATTTATTTTTATTTTTAAAAACTTTAATATCTTTAAAAATGAACGATGTCTACAAAATATTACTTATTTGGGTATCTTGTAATTAAGGGTAATTAAGAACTGTGGAGCTGACTCTTGTGCCTTTTAGTTTAGTATTGTATTATATTATTACTTTATTATTAGACTTTTTGTCAAGAAACTTTTTTACCAATACATATTTTATATATATTGCATATAGTAATGTTCAAAAGTTTTTGGCAATGAATTTGTTTTTAGTAATTACTGTGAGTAATATACTAATTGGTTTATTGGACTGTTGTTATACTATATAATCAGTCCCAAATGGTTTGTTATTGTATGTCTGAGGAAGGAAACGTATTGACGTTTCCGAAAGCGCTTACATTAAATTTTTCAAGGTTTTTAGCTCCGTCTTGCTTTGCTGTTTTTTGTTTTACACAGTTTGTTGAGATTTTACTGTTTTATCACCTTACCTCCCAACACATACCTATATTTCTCCCCAACATTCCACTCCCACCTTAAAAAAAAGGCATCTGTCCCCACAAAAAAGTATCGCCCCATGCATAGCTCTCCATTTCACCCCCAGGTGTACCGCTATCAATCAGTCATCCTAGCAATGAATCAACAAAGTTATGTCACCCACACCCCTCCCTGTGGGATGTGAGGCTCCAAATTCCAAATTGTGCACAACAGGCACAGCTGGTGCTGTACAAGAAATGGAGAGCTATGGTCCTTTCCTACAACTGTCCTGCACATCCCTACCTGCCTTTCAGCATGTTTTCCCCCACTTACCCCCATTTCACCACTTTCACCCCCTTTTCATTTCTTTTTTTAAAATTAGCATGGGTTTAAGCGGGACTAAGCGCTGCTGAGCATTGTGATGTGTCACGCAAACCTGCGTAAACCCACTTAAAACTGCTTTAATCACCTCATCTGATTCTGACATTGCTATCCACATAAAAAAATGATCACCCCTTCCAAGTCTCAAACCGCAGACCTCTGAACAGCATAGTGTATTAGCCCACTAGGCCAACTCAGCTCTGGAGAGCAACTGCTATTTTTATAAGCATATCATGCATTACAGAGATGTCACATCAGCAAAAATTTCCAACCCTGCCAAGTACTGAACCCAGGACCTTATCAATTACAGTATAGTGTATTATGCTCACTAAGTCAACTCAGCTCTGGAGAGTAACTAGTATTTCTATAAGTATATCATGCATTACAGTGATGTCACATCAGAAACAATTTCTAACCCTGCCACATATCAAGCCCAGGACCTTGTTAACTACAGCATAGTGCATTAGCCCACTAAGCCAACTCAACTCTGAAGAATAATTAATATTTCTATAAGTATATCTTGCATTACATTACAGTGATGTAATATCAACAAAAATTTCTAACCCTACCACATATTGAACCCAGGAGCTTGTCAATTGAAGCACAGTGCATTAGACCACTAGGTCAATTCAGCTCTGGAGAATAGCTAGTGATTTTACAAACATATCCTGATTGTCAGTGACACACTACTCCTATATATACTGGGACAAATCACAGTATACTTGGGCCTCTGACACAGACACCAAACCAGTACACAGACATATAAATGCTGCAGGATGTACGGGATGCCTACAATATCAGGTAGAGCTGACAACTGAGCAGACTGTTGCTGAATGTCCACAGTTATGCCCCCTACTTATGGCATGGTTGTCATAAAACCTATTCTGTGTGCTGATATACTGGCAAGCCAGTGCAGATTAGGGTTATAAATCATGATAGACAGCTCAGTCCCTCTCATCATACCCATCTGAACACACATGTCCATGCCAATCCTGTGTAACACACCGTATGCATGCATGTATGCCTTACCAATACACCTGCTATAATAATGATTCAGTAGTACTATCTGTTATATTTCTAGCATGTGTCACATCTGGACACCGACAGTCCTGGCCCACAGTCCACTCTGTGGCATGGCAAATACATGCATGTCAATACAACATAGGAATAACTAAGCTCTGCAATTTCCAGCAAAACTGGTTGCTACTACCGCAGTCACTGCCACACACAGTAGCTCATTAAAGGCCTGCAGGGTGGGACACATTTCACAAATATGAATATGTGTTCTAAATGTTGCCTACCACTCTCTGGAAGGTACTGTTATGTAACATATGTACCAGAGGCACATACTTCACCTGGACTGATAGGGGTACCCTCAACCTGGCCATGCTGTGACATAACAGCTGACACTGCTCCTTCACTGACAATAACAGTTTGCTGTCCTCCAATATCTTCACAATATCTAATCTGACTCCTAGCTAGAATGCAGCAGCTGAGATCTGCTACACATGCATCAGTATGGTCAGCTACCTTTCAACATGGAACAGTAATGGAAACACATTTCAATATGTATTGAACAATAGAACACAAGTCCCAACAGTAGGTTTGGTGTAAACATACCCATTAATTTCTGTGTTTAGATTTTTCTTGCAGATCTGGTGGGGAGGACAGAGATGTCAATTAACAACTTGTATATCCCTGCAGTATGAGGTCTTCTGTCCTTTTGTCCTGTTTATGTCTTCCAGGTACAATGTCATGGAAATGGCTCCCTGCATATACACCCCAGGAAAATGATGCCATCACATAATTTATTGTTTTACATCATGGCACCCTATTTGGCCATAGAGCCCATGATCTGCAGGAGAGGACCGCCATGTGGAATGAGCTTGTCCACAGGGTCAATGATGTTGGCATGCATAACTGCAATTATGAGCAAGTGTGGCATTGGTGCACCGACCTGATCCACCACACCAGTCAGCATGCTGCTACAGTTAGAAGGGGCCAGTTAGCCACAGGTGGGGGTCATGCCATTCAGCTCCAACTGACACCTGCTGAGGAGCTCCTCGCCAGCCTTGGGGCACTTGCCTGCCAGCCAAGCCAGCAACCTGAAGATAGCATTGTGGAGGTGGATGCCACCCACAAAATGGAGGAGGAGCATGCAGGTAAGGCCCCAGGGCACATTAGTAGACCACTGTTGCTTATCCATCTTCTTCTGTAAAGTATCTACATGCATATGTCAGATAAGATAGTCTGTTACTCCAGTGGACAAATGTCATCATCAGGGGAGATTACCATATCTGGGTGTCTACCTGGTAGTGCCCATGGAACCCCTGGCAGGCACAATTCCCATGTCCATGGCCAGAGATGGTGAACTGTACATCCTGCCATGTACAGTCTTCAGTTGTCCAACAAGCTGCTGTATAGGGCAACCACGTGGCAGAACTGTGTGCATACATACACACACACACACACACGCACACACACACACACACACACACACACACACACACACACACACACACACACACACACACACACCACCAACAGAGCTAGGGCACCTCCATACCTACACACACCACATCTGCACAACCCAATTGATAAAAAACCCCCCTAACACACATGATGTTAACCAAACATCTCAGCCTAGGACTCTGGAAACCCACAATGCACCCTGTGCATATGATGATACCTGTGCCACATCCCTGTCATCCATACCATTTATGCAAGGACATGCTAATATGGTTCTGATGCACAGGGTGAATGTACTAAGGTTTAGCAATGTAATGCTGTTTAACGTGTTTTCAGATGGAATGTTTAATGCTTACATATCAGGGTGTGTTGCTGTCCAGCCATGATGCATTATAGCTGTTATTAACACTGACTGATTGTGGTCTCCATAATGTATTCTGTTTGTGTTGTAGTTGTCTATGTGTCAGCAGCATGTTGGTCTGCTGTCCTTTCCTACAAGGGGTATGGCACTGTGGTGACACATTGACTGTATCCTATCCTAGGTACAGCTGAACACAAGTAACAGGTTTGCATAACAGTTACTGCATGTGCCACATGGCTGATAGGTCTGAGGGGTGTATACAGGTGAGTGCATGGTGGCAGATGTCAGCAGCCCTTCTACAGTGGACAATGGTAAGTGTACTGGGTGGCACACACCACATGTTTGTGTATAACACACACACAGAGGCTTTGATGTTGATGCAATACACAGAGAATGCTGTACACATGGATGTACTTACTTTTGCAATGAACTCATTTTGGCATATGTAATTCCACCAAGACCAAATAGCAAAAACATCACATCAGTAAATAATCAGTCTGCCAGTTTAATGTCATTGACGATGGTACTGGCAGGGTATATGTCCTCTTCCCCAGTGTAGTGCAATCCTGGAGTTGGAAAACAAAGGTGTGCTAGTGTGAGTGGCACAGCCCCCCACTTTGGAGGGTGTGGGGTAGCGTAGAATCATACATAGTGTGATTAACAACTACTTAACCTGTTAACATAAACTGTACAGTATAACAGCAGACTAAGTGGGGGGGGGATAAGCACAACAATAACCCCAATGTGGGTGGCTGTCCCACAACAACCACACTCAACTATAAATACCAACTCCAGTATTGCTGTACAGCTGTACAGTGGGGAAGAGGGCATTTACACATCCACTACTAGTTTTGATGGAATGACTTTTCCACAAGATGATTCATTTGAAATGTTACCTTTTGCTAGTTAGTTCTCGGACAAATGATCTCCTGGGACATGTATTTTTTGCAAAATGAAGGAGATGCCTTCACATACACACACTTACTTGGCAACACTGAGAGTAGAACCCCTACCTAGGTACTTATTGCTACTAATGTGTTTTGTCTTAATTGCACACACCACAGAGCTTTTAGGATAAGGTGCCTCCCGAGTTTCCTGTTAAATGAAGAACATCACCAGGCCTTGTACAGTATGGTAATGGGGGATGTACTGGGTGTTAATGAACAATACATAGTATGACATATTGTCATATACACATTGGCAAACACATACAGTCATAGACACAGTTGACAGACCTGGGTTTATCAGTGCTAACTACCTTGTTAGTGAGTCCATACTGTTAGGGAGTTTTTGCACACAGCACATGCATCATTGGGCTGGATAGTGTAATCAGTTATCTGTATAGTTGATGGTGACAGCGGTCCCCATACAGTGGACCTTGGGACATGTATTTGGGGTGCCATGGTGTAAAGACAGTATACCCAGCACCCACACCCCACATTGGATATTGTACTCACTGAAACCCATGATAATGCTCTGACATACCCACAATCACACATACAATACAAACCCTTGTCTATCTAATCATTGCTATTACAGGGATAAGCATTTATTGCACATGCCACAGGGATAGTAGGGTGGGGGTTTGTCATGGCTCTCCTAATGTCAGCACTGTCACCATCCCTTATAATGAATGGGAAGGTTTATTGTATTTGGAGAATGTGGCCTCAGAATGCTGTCTCCTACAAATATTCAGTCACACACAATTGCACACACATAGGTTCATAGGTTCATAGGTAGGTACTAGGCTATCTGCCCTAGGGCATTTATAAGCCTAGCCAGAATATGTTGGCTTTCGCCTCCCTTTTAGACTAAATTCCTGAGCCCCTCTCCAGCAGGGCCATAGAAGTGATCCCAGGAGTGAATTTACGATTTCCAATCCACTCATCAAAATTTCTCTTGAAAAGGGTCAGCGAGGGGCTCTGCCTAACATGGACCAGGACTCTATTCCAGAGTGAGGGAAGCCTCTGGGATATGAATCTATCCCTCCAGCATGTCCTATTTATAGCTGTGCTGAGGTTTAAATCCCTGGAGCGTGTGGCTCTAATGGATTTGGTTTTCTTGAGGTGGAGCATGTCCATTAGTTCCGGGTTAGACATGGCCTTGTACATCAGGCAGAGATCGCCTCTGAGTAGATGGTAAGCAACTGAGTAGAGCTGGAGTTTCTTTAGTCAAGCTGCATAGGGCATCTGTTTGAGGCCCACGATCCTCTTGGTGAGGTACTTTTGTGGTCTCTCCAGCTGTTGCAGGTGTCGGGTAATGTACATCCCAAATGGGAAATTGTACTCAATTATGGGCCTGATGAGTGATGAGTAGAGGGACACAATGACCTCTCTTGATCTAGATATGAACCCTTTTGTGATTAGGTGAGCTATATAGAAGGTTTTTCTAACCACTTTGGCAATGTGATTGTCAAAGGAGAGGTTACTATGTACTGGGGTCCCCAGATCTCGAATTACTTCTTCCGTACTTAGCGGATTACCTCCTATGTGGTAGTTTGTGGGCACTTTGTTTTTCCCAAAGGGGATGACTATACATTTTTTGGCATTTAGCTTGAGGCAGTGGTTCTGACATCAGGTATCCATCTCCGTAAGACCCTTCTGGAGGATGCTTGTGTCAGCCAGAGAGTCGATTATGGCTCCCAGTTTGCAATCATCTGTGAACTTGGTCAGCCACAGTCCTTCTGTGCTTGTCTGTACCTCAGAGAAGTATATACCGAACAAGAGGGGTCCCAGGACTTAGCCCTGTGGGAAGCCACTTGTAACCGGTTTAAAGGCAGACATGGCACCCACAACTCTGTCCATGTGAGTTCTATCCCTGAGCCAGTTTGCAACCCATCTTGTGACTAATGGGATGATATTTAGGCTGGTAAGCTTATTTATGATACCAGAGTGGGGTATTGTGTCGAAGGACTTTGCAAGGTCCAAGTAGCTATGTGGACTGCCTTTCCCTCATCTATGGCTTTGGTAACTGTTTCGAAGAAGTCAACTAGGTTTAGGAGGCAAGATCTGCCTTTAATAAAGCCAAATTGGGTAGGGTCCTGTGTCTGGAGATTCCCAATGTCTTTGTTTATGAGATCCATGATGATGCGCTACATAGCCTTGCAGACCAAGCTAGTCAGGCTTATAGGGCGATAGTTCCTGGGATCCGTTATGGTGCCCCCTTTGTGGAGTGGGATTACCATTGCTGTACGCCACTCTTTGGGTACATAACCTGTGGTGAGGCTGAGTTGGAACAGTAAATTTATGTGAAGGTTTAGTTCTTTTTGGAGTTCGTGTAAGACGCAGCCCGGGATGCCATCCAGTCCCATTGATGCTGTGTTTTTTACTTTGGAAAGGGCTGCTTTCACCTGTGTGTCTGTGATGTCAGGGAGACTGCATACTTCTGGGATAGGCACAGGTCCATTTGGGGGGGAGGGGGGGTAAAGTTTGCACTGAACCTGTCCACCAGGATGTTGGCAATGTCAGTGGGTTCAGTGTACTTTGTGCCATTTTGAACCAGCTCAGAGCAGATTTGGGAGTTACCACCCAGATTCTTGACATAGCTAAAGAAAGCCTTGTGATTATATTTAGAATCTTTGGCAATTTTTCTTTCGAAGCTAGCCTTTGATGATTTTAGGAGGGATCGAAGTTTCTTGCTAGTACTGATCAGGGATGCCTTCCCTTTTTGGGATTTTGCCCTATCATGTAATAGTTTATTCCTTCTGTTGTAAAGTTTATTTATGGTTGGGGTCCACCAGACTGGTCTCCTGTTTTTGGAGGAGTGAGTCTTAGTTTTACTTGGGATGGCACGATCCATGCATTCCTGTAGGTGCTCATAGAATGCATTTGTGAAGAATTTTGCATTTTGGGTAGCATTTTCCATTAGCTCGGGTGTTTTGAAGATATTCACCTCGGTCTTGAGAAGTGTGAAGTTTGCTTTTGAGAAGTTTTTCACAATGGTTTCCTTGGCTGGGGGTGGGGTCTGGATGTGGATGTCCATAGTGATTAGTTTATGGTCTAATCTTACCAATGAGGGTTTACCTCTGGTGTGGAATATTGAGCCCCCATGTTGGTGATGACCAGGTCCAGTTTGTTGTCCCCTCTTGTGGGAGTGGTGACCAGTTGTTCCATGGCATTTGAGTTTATAAATTCCAGGAACCATTGGGCAAAGGAGTTTGGACTTGAGTAGTTTTCCCAGTCAATGTTTGGGTAGTTGAAATCCCCCAATAACATGGTGTTTGGTGAGACCTTCATATTCTCCAATGTTCTCAGGATTGCCGAGTGGTGGTTCTGGGACAAGGTGGGTGATCTGTAGCAGGCTACAAACTGAAAAGCAGTTTTTCCCACTGTTATTTGCACATGAATGGTCTCCGATGCCTCGTGCAGTGCCACTAACCTGGAGGTGTGGGTATCCTTGATGAAAATGGATACTCCCCCACCTTTAGTATTTTGGTCGGAGTTCTGGGGCCAAAAAGAATGGTATGAGTTATATCCTGGTAGTGCCGGCGTGCTCTCTGGAGCCTTGAACCAGGTTTCTGTTACTGCACAGATATCGATTTTCTCTATAATAAGGAGTGCCTTGAGTGCATGCATCTTGAGGTTTAGACTTCTGGCATTGAGTAACATTACCCTTAGTTTTTTGTTTCTTGTATTTTCTATAGAGGTGGGTTTGTCTTTTGAGCCTTACCTAAAAAGGCACTATGGGGGTGGCAAGAGCCTTAGCCAGTATTCGAAAGCCTAAGGGTGACAGGTGCAAGCCGTCCCTAGCGAAGCAGTATGGCTTGTCAAACATGTCATCCCAGGCTGACAGACACTGGATCCCCTTTGAATGACACCAATAGCTTAGCCAATTTTTAAAATTGATCATTTTGTCCTTATACTGTGGCAACATTCTTGGTGAGGGCAAGATGCTACTCAGGGTCAGGGTCATACCGGCCTGGGCTACATGATCCAAGAGCCCCTCTGTCTCTTTTCATGTAGTCCAAGGAAGTACATCTCGGGTCATTCACACCAACATGGACAATGACATAGTCATATTTGTACCTGCTGTGGAGTGACCTGAGTGCTTGTGTTATGTGGTGGATCCTGGCACCTGACAAGCAGCTTACAGTGACCTTCTCCTTGTTCAGTCTGGTGAGCGGAGTGTCAGTGTGCCTGATAATAGAGTCTCCTATTACTAGTGTATTTGGTGTGTTATTTAGCCTTAAGGGCTGTGACTGTGTGGCACACTGACTTTGTGAAGTATGTGATACGTGAGAGTTGTTAGGTGGTAGCGGATCACACACACACACACATACCCACATTTGCCAGGACTCAGAGGGTAACCCACACCTATCTACCCATTTGTAAAACAGTGTTATGCTTGTATTGCAAGCTCCAGGTAGCCCATAGGGTGAAGAGTGTAACAAGGTACATTTAATATGAATTACAGCAGCAGCCATTTCTAAGTATAGCAATGGGGGGTATAGTGGGCAAGAAGGCCCTCAGAGTATTTTCAACTACAAGTTTACAAACACATAGACACTGTTATTCTCAGTAATGCACACTGACACAATTGTCAGTACTGAGGTCCATAGGTGCAGGTGTTCCTAGGTGCATACTAGGCTAATGTCCATGGAGATCTGAGAGGTGTAGGGCATGTGGGTACACTGGTATCATGCCACCTGACATCTGTCGGCAGGCCATGTATCAACTGAAGCCACTTGAGTGATCCCCAGGGTGACACTAAAATTCAACATCCAATCATCTGGTTTTCTCTTGCAGAGGGCCAGTGATGTGCTCCAATTGACATGTATGTAATTGATATTGCATAACATGGCCAGTGTTTGGGTTAGAGATCTGTACCCAAGCATGTTCTGCTGACTGTGGTAGTCTGGTTGAGGTATCCATGGCATGTGATGCATACAGGGTGTGGTTTCCTAGCTGTGGTATTCATAACACAGTTGGGCAGACATGTCAGTGTCAGTTAATTGAAGATTGCCTGTAAGGTCCAAGATGGATACCTGACATCTGCACATCTGTACAGAGTACAGACAAAAATTAGCTAGGCGACAGGTTATGTATTAGGATAAATGTTTTGACAGATAGACATCTGACATTGGTAGGTATGCCATTACCACATAAGAGCAGTCCTCAATGACATGTCCTAAACACATAGTAGTCTACAGTTAATATCAACACATCAGATCAATATCCAATAGGAGATACTTAAAAACATACAGCTCAAACACCAAGAACACGATAGTCAGTACTCAGACTCCAGCTTTGCATGCAGGGGTGTATGGTTCCAGTATTACAATCTGCAATCTACTCTTACTTGGAAAAGCACTGTTAAAAGTAGTAACATAGGGATACAATACATGCAAGTGTAACTGCATATAACCAGGGATACTACCCAAGAATGAAACACATACAAAGATAAAAGATTGTGGTACTACCCATGTATATGCAGGTGTCCCTTACAGTATACTCGCACCCCTTGCTTCTGTAATGATAGCACATAGAAACATGTTATGTACATAGAATTAAATACACTTATTAAAAATGTCATTACCCTGCTATTTTATCAGAAAGGAATGTGATCAGTGGTTACCAAGGCTGAGCTATGCCTAGCAGGTGTACGCATTGCTGAAATGTAAATGCTAAGCAGATTTGTGCACTGGTAAGCAAAGCCTACACGGTGTAAGAGCGTATTCATTTAACCATACATTAGCAGCACTTGCCATCGGGCAAACCCTCGCAAACCCACTTAAAGCTGCTCAAAACTGCCTTAACCACTCTGTAACCAACAGTCCTTGTTCTGCCTAACAACAAAAATAAACAACCCTTATAGGTCTTGAACTCAAGAACCAATACACTATAGTCACAGCAGTTGACCACTACACCATCTGAGTTGTGAGAATGTCTGCTGTTATTCAAATATATCATTCAGTACACATACTGAATAGTAGTGAACAACTGCTCTGACTACTACAATTTTTAGTACTTGTAAGTGAAAAAGGTGTTGAATCAGTCATATTCTTATATGTAAATATACACATATCAGATTAATATGGTGGGATACATCTGAAAAGGTATATACAACACTCATGTTTACACATAAAAGGATATAGATATATGTTTATACATGTGAAATATATATATATATATATATATATATATATATATAATATGTACATACATATTCATACACACATTTATATATATATATATATATATATATATATATATATATATATATATATATATATATATATACATACATATTTCTATATATTTCTATATCTCTGTCTCTGTCATATTTCTATATCTCTGGCACTCTCTCTCTCTCTCTCTCTCTCTCAGATATATATATATATATATATATATATATATATATATATATATATATATATATACCTCACTAAAAAAAATCACAGGCTAAAAGCAGATGCCCTATGCTGACCATCTAAAAAACTCCAGCTATACTCTGTGGCATATAATCTACTCAGAGGCGATCTCTGCTTAACATACAAGGTGATGTCAAACCCTGATCTGTTGGACATGCTCCACTTAATGAAATCCCAATCCCTCAGAGCCACACGCTCCAGGGATCTAAACCTTTTCATCACAATGAACAAAACATGCTGGAGGGATAGGTTCCTGACCCAGAGACTCCCCATACTCTGGAATAGACTGTCCATACATGTCAAGCAGAGCGCCTCCTTGGCCCTCTTCAAAAGGAACCTTGATGATTGGATGGGAGATAGGAAATTCACCCCAGGGATCATGTCAGTCGCCCTGCTAGACAGGGGTCCAGGGAAGTAAATAGTGTGGGAAGAAATATCCAGGGAAGCTTTATGGCTAGGCTTGCATAGGCCTTAGGACCGATAGCCTACTACCAACCTATGAACCTATATATATGTATATAATGCCCCACTGGGAAAAGTGACCCTGAGTTAGAATATATAGTGGGTGTGTGGGGGGCAGCCCCCCCCCACTTTCATATGATATTGTTAAGTTTTGATATAATATGCTTAGTAAAAGAAAAGTAAGTGGGGAGTGCACCCCCCCCACCCCCCCCAACCATATAATCTAACTCCAGGGTCGCACCACAATGGGGAAAGGGGGATATTCCATTTTCTTGCTAATAATACTTGTCAGTCAAATGAACTGTCATTGAAATGAAGTGTCAGTCAAATGAAATTTCAGTCACTTGGTCTCAGTCAAATGGGAGTCAGTGAATTGGAAGTTAGGTGAAACAAAGTAGACCCATATATATATATATATATATATATATATATATATATATATATATATATATATATATATATATATATATATATATATATATATACATATATATTATTTATATATATATATATATATATATATAAATTATATATATAAATTATATATGTGTGTGTGTGTGTGTGTGTGTGTGTGTGTGTATATATATATATATATATATATATATATATATATATATATATGGGTCTATATTATCATATTGCACGCTCAGAAGAGCAAATGACAAATAATTGACCCCATGTAAGGGAAAGCTTACAACGTCAAAGCTTCAGAACAGTGATTATTTTCCAATAGAAAACAATCGCTGTTCTGAAAAAAAAAAAAAAACAGTAAAACATTACTTAACATGGGGGCGGTGCTTTGCCCCCACACCCCCCCCGACTTGGGGAGCTGTGCCCGCCACATCCCCCTACTTAAATATACCAATTCCATGATCACACTACAGTGCCGAAAAGGCAAAGTAGTGAAAGCAGCCTAACAAATTCTTTCCCAAGGAAAGAATTCGCTGAAACACAGCTTCGCTATTTTGCCTTTTTGCGCTTTACTGTTCGACAAAGATGCATTCGACAACCTGCGTCTGCAACAGCATAATAGGGAATCTACATATATATATATAGATATATACATATATATATATATATATATATATATATATATATATATATAGTTCCCCTTTATAATCTCGAAATACTGAAATCTCGAATTTCAGTATCTCGAAACTATAAAGGCGAACGACTCACAATCCTGAAACCCAAAATCACAAAACACACAATCACGAACATACATACACCACACAACACACACACCATTCTACCCACAGCACACAAACTATACAGCCCTACACTACATGTAAGCAGGGGGGCAAGCCTCCTTGCACCCCCCCACACCACCCTACTTATATATACTAACTCCGAGATTGCACAAACAGAAAAAAATAACAAACACACCCAAACATTCTACAGTCTCTCCCACACACACACACACACACACACACACACACACACACACACACACACACACACACACACACACACACACACACACACACACACACACACACACACACACACACATAAACACATATCCCACTTACACAAACACCAACACATTCAGCACTCACACTCATACTTCCACTTCCCTACCCTCACCCACACGTACAACTTACAAAAACACTTACATACACTCACTCACCTTAAATTCTGGACACCATCCCAGCCAAACACTTCACGTAACATAGTGCAAAGGCATAAGCTCGGATTAGTGATATTCAAATTCACGCTTATGCACTTTTGCTATTTTGAAGTTTCACCTTTATGGTCTCGGGATACTGAAATTCGAGATGTCAGTATTTCAAGATGATAAAGGGGAACTATATATATATATATATATATATATATATATATATATATATATATATATATCTATATGTATATATAACATAGGCCCATGACATGTTGTGGAGTCATACCTCAGCACCATAACTCTCAACCTGTTAGTGTAAGGGAACGTAATATATGTTTTGCAGTTATAAATGTAGAATGTTGCTACAGTGACAGGGGTTGTATCAACATACATGTTGTGAAGGAAGGCTCTTCTGAAACTGACATGTACGCCACCAGTTACTGACAGACATCATAAAATCATCATAGTGAAGTACCACACAAATCGCAGTAATGATCCTATGGAATACAGAAGCAATATGATCAATAAACATGGACAGTCTGAAACAATCTGGTCAGTCAGGAGGTATACACACAGAACGCCTTAGTGCAAGAAATGTGGAACAAGCCTAACAAAGGGGATGTTTAGAGCCATGAAAATGGGGATATATCAGAAATATTGAACTAGATAAGCTCACACGGTTGACAGCCACACCCTCCTGTCTGTCCTAACACATACTGACTGGAGGAGCAGAGATTCCAAGCCACATACTTCACACTAGTTAGTGACATACATCTTCACACCAGCCCACTGCTTTGTCCGAAATACACAAAATGTATAGTGGTCAGGCAACAGTACATCTGACAAATATCTGGACATAACATCGCACTAGGGTAACTACACTGCTCTGCTAGGCATATCACCAAGCACTGTCTACACTACAGACAGACTGCCATAACACTAACCCAATTTACGTATGGGGGAATACACATGTAATTGCAAATATAGCAGGCACTACAGGCATGTAACAGCATGGAGTAACTGACACCAGTGTAAAAGTGCATACCCACAACCGATCTCAATACAGTCACAGTCACATAATGGTAAGCCTAAGTAATAGTACAGTCTATGGCCTGTGTGAACAAAAGTCATCAACATGTTTGCCACTCACACACTAACCCTACATATACTGGCCCAATTCACAGTGTAGTATGATACCTGACAGTGGTATGGGGCATGTCTCAGTCTGGCCCTACAAACATATAGACAGATATGGTATCAGAAACTGGAGCAGCATGCACTGTCAGATAGAACAGGACCACAAACACTGACATCTACCCCAGTCTGTACACAGGCCAAATAACATGATCACAATACACTGCTACATAATACAGACACTCTGTCAATAATCACCATAAGTGCACAGACCTCACTACTGTACAGACTACGACAGAATGTCCAGATTTTGTCCACAACTATTAGGCATCCTTTGCATTACATGTCTGGCAGTTTGATATATCACTAGCTTTATATCAGGAATTATGTCATTAAATAATGGTTTACTGTACATATCCACCTCTTACTGCATGACATATGAACAAAGGGTGACAGACTTGGTGGGCAGAGGCACAAACACAGGGCCAGTATTGACATGTTGCATAGCAGTTATAAACTGAGAACATTGTTGATGTAACAGAGTTTGTTGTGACATATCTCTTCTGAGGGATATGAAGTTAGTAACACACCATTTACTGACTACAATCATCAGAGTATGCTACCGCATTTATAAAGACAGAAAATATATGAGTGACACGCCAAATCTCAGGCTCCAAACTCTGGCCAGTCTGCAGATAGCCCTACAGGTGAGGGTTTTCTCAATCACATAACACTGTCATGCCAGACTTTAAATCATTCAGAACAGCCATATCCACACCAATCCTGTTAAACCAACAGTACTTAACATTTAGAACAGCAATACTTACATTCTGTCCATGTGTCTGGAACATCCCCCTCCAGTTTTTTGGCCTGTCTCTACAGTGTTTTTTGTAAGAGGTATTTCCAACTACCATCTGTGATGCTGTTTGTCACACACCCACATGAAGTCCTGCTCACAGTGAGGGAGAAGGGCCAACACCCACTTGCACTATTTACTTATAGGAGTGTGTTTCCATGCAATTGGCTATAGGAATGATACCGCAGGTGTTCTACATTCATTTAGCAAGTGGAGGACTCCAATTAATGCACAGGCCATCAGCTGATTATGAGCATTACCTACCAAAGTCAAGCTGCTGCCTATGCAAAGCAGTTACATTTTTCCACATCTACCGGAGAGGGGGAGAGAGAGACAGAGGGCAAGACAGAAAGGAAGAAAGAAAGAGACGAGCATGTTTGTGTATGATCTGTGGGTAGAGAGAGGTCTCTGGGTATTATAATGGTTGCCTATATATAAATGTCTAGCTTTGTATTGTCTATAACAACCTCTATGGTATTTGACAACTGTTGGCCTTCTAATGTGACATTGGGACATGTGATTCCTCAATATGAAAATCTAGCAAAACCCATGCTGCAATGGATCCTATTATTTACACAGGATACTGATCACACACACACGCACACACACACACACACACACACACACACACACACACACACACACACACACACACACACACACACACACACATACATACACTATATATATTGGTACTATAGTGTTACGCAGTTATCACACACGCCACAGCAGTTATATATTGGAGAGCTGTCCAAAGGTCTCTTTGAAGGTCAGTGACATCAGCTGCAGTGCTAAAGAAGGGGTGAGAGAAGTGCAGTAAGTGTGAATTACCACAAAAGCAGGTGTCAACAAAGGCTCATACACTCTCACCCACATTTTTACCATTGCCAGGACCAGGATTAAAACTCCTACCTAACTAGTTTGCTGCACTATGGTATTACACAGTTTTCACATGTGCCATGGCTATTATATGTTGAAGAGATCTCCAAAGGTATCTTTGAAGGTGAGTGACATCAGCTGCAGTGCTAAAGGAGGTGTGAGGGAAGTGCAGTAAGTGTGAATGACCACAAAAGCAGGTGTCAGCAAAGACTCATACACTCTTTCACAGCTGCTAGGACCAGGATTAGAACTCTTACCTAAATAGCTTGCTACACTATGGTATTACACAGTTATCACATGTTCCATGGCAGTTATACGTTGGAGAGCTGTCCAAAGGTATCTTTGAAAGTGAGTGACTTCAGCTGCAATGCTAAAGGGAGGGTGAGGGAAGTGCAGTGAGTGTGAATGACCACAAAAGCAGGTGTTAACAAAGACTCACAAACACTCTCACACACATTTTCACAGTTGCCAGGACCAGGATTAAAACTCCTACCTAACGGGTTTGCTGCACTATGGTATTACACAGTTATCACAATCTCCATGGAGCTTATAGGGCTGAGATTTGTCTAAAGGGTTATTTCAAGGTGACTGACATCAGCAGGAGTGCTAACATGGGCAACTGGAAGTGCAGTGTGTGTGAATAGGCCATACATCATTCCTCTGGAAACATACACCCACACACTCAGTCACACACCACTTTACATGTGACAGGACAGCGTATACAAATGCTACATGAATACTGTTTTTTACTATTGTGTTACACAGTTATCACAAGCACCACAGACACTATAGGGATGAGGGCTACTAAAAGGAATGCCTACAGTGATAGACATCAACACATCATGCGGTATCAGCCAATAGGATGTGTGGAGGCTGGGACAGGCCTTATAATGGAATTTTATCTGTCACTGTCTGTCTTTCTCTTGTCCACATCTCACTGTATATATGTTTGACATATTATAGTGTGTTGGCCTTGGATATGTGTGAGTATTCCTATCCAATGTGTGTGTGAAGTATGATTGGTGTACAATTTGGTGTGTGTGCACAAACATCTGCAAATCACAGATATGCACAGTCCACTGTGTTGTCAGACATGGGCTTCATTTCTCTAAGTGTAGAAGCATGCCCAGTATGACCTTCTATATTGACTGTGTGAATCCATTCCAGGTAGGGTTTAACTCCAGTCCAGGGTTTGGTGTTCTCAACCTACAGATAGCCTGTTTCTACAGGATATCTGTAGATAGGTTGACAAAATGGAGTCAAAATGGGCAACAGATAGGGGGATACTGTAACTATTGCTCTGTGCTGCTTGTGTTACATGGTTGGTGTTAGCAGAGATATTCAGACATATGTACTGTTTTACACTGTGATGTATTATGTCATCAGCTACTGAGCGATAACAATTATTTGCTCAGTTATGTACTGGGAAATACAAGATGAATGAAGATGAGTCCAGCATTATGGTCCACAGCCTACACATTCTTGCACACTCCTGCCATTCTGGTGGGGTAGCTACAGACACTTGCTGATGGGTCTGTGTAAATGGTCCAGCACCTTGGTAGTATGGTGGCTGAGGATCCCCTTATTGTACATATATCAACTTAACAGAATGGCCATATCCTGCTGTGGCCATACCTCTCAGCTGTACAGATTCACCCAGGTTACCCAGAGGCAGGGCTCATATATATGGACATTTCCCCTTCACATTGTGGTTTACGAGCAGGTTTGTAGCCACCCATTACTGGGTTTGCAAGCAGGGGTAGTATGTGCACACATCAGAGTTTCAGATTTCACACACCCCTTGACGTCCATGCATCTACACCCCCCCAATCTGTTATTCTATCCTCATCCTAACATTATGTGAGCAATATCTGGGAAGTATCCCAGTGGTATTTATGGATTGTCCCCCAGTTCATGCAGTAGCACATGGGGGGCATGCTTCTGGGATTTGTCAATATGGCCTTGCATTTGTGTTCTGTTGTCTGTGTTAGTTTGTTATTTGGGACCCCATGAGATACCATACATTGGCACTACAGGTGAGGCACAGGCCTTTGACAGAGGACTAAAGGTAATTTGGTAGTAATGCAGGCCATCTGTAGCAACCCAGTGCATTCTTTCCCTCCTACATTCCCAGGCTTTGAGCCAGTAGATTCTCCTGTGGTGACAGGGTAAGTGTACAAGATGTTAATGGCAGTAGATCCTGTACATATTGATTCATTGGTCCAGATGCATGCAGGGTGCTGCTTACAGCTAGGGACAAACCTGCACAGGACACATCTTCAGCATGGTGCATTCTGTGGGTACTCCCATACAGAAGTAGGGTCATACTGTACTCATTCCCAACAGCAAGGATATGGCCTGTGATAAACCTGTGGCTGATGGTGGGGTTAGCTGAGTGCATGTGTGATATGGAAGCTACTTGCAGCTAACTCACAGATCTACCTGGGATATTCCCCTTATACTGCCTTGTGCAGGGACATCAGTGGATTCTCAATACTTGAAAACTGTGCCTTTTGTGGTCTGCCAGTGATTGTCCAGACTACATCAGTATTCCACACTACACAGACAACTAATGTGCTGCTAACCTGTATGTACAATTCCAAAGGTGTGTGCAGTTGACAGTAACATTTTATGCACACTGTCTAGGGTACTTCCACCTGTGTACTGTGTGTATGTATGGGCACACATTTGTGGCATGTCCATCTTTCAGCTAGAGACAGATATTGACATCTGAACAATGAGTATGGATGACCGCTGAATTGGGTCTTGCTGGGATGCATTGTGGTTGGCATTGGCACAGCAGTTGTCAGAACATGGCCCTGTCATCCACAGTACTGCCCATAGGCCACTGAGACATAGCCCTCCATGCCTACATGCTGACCACTTCCAGAGAATATTGAACATATGACAACCTAACACATGGACCCCTGCATATTGTACACATGCAGCAATCTATCTTGTAGATTGGGCAGCTGGGGTAATATGTTCTCCACTGTTATTACAGCTCACACTTACATGTCACATGCATTTCTACATGAGATTTGCTATGACTGTACTGGTATTTAAGGTACTCTGTTGGCTTTCATTTCATTTTGTATTCTGACCTATCATACAGACTGGAGACATATCAGTAGTGTACAGAACTTAGGTTTTATTGACCAACATTTCAGTTTCAGACTTCTTACCCTTCAGAACTGACATACAACTACCAGACCTGTTGTAGTCTGTGTAGGTCTGGAGGGGTGCTGTTAAACATTGGCATCAATTGGAGGCCTTAGGCCAGCCTTTCTTTATGGTCATCCACACCTGTCCTGTTGGCTGAGGCTGGTGGTGGGTATGTGAGCCACACTGACAAGCATGTGTCTGTCCTATGGACACACATTTGGGCCACCCCATGTACTGCAGTGGTATTTGTCACCTTGTCTAGTACTGCCTAGTATGTTGACAGCCGTATTTGTTATGGATTTCATGTTGCCCATATAGGTGTATACTATCTGCTGCCATCCCATTCAGCCACCTGATTCCCTTGCATGCTCATGTCCATACCATAGATACAACTATCAGAACATACACTCCATTCAGCAATTGATAGGAAGACTGACATATCTTGTGGCTGTGCCAGTAGTGAGGATGGAGCTGGAGTGCTGACTATGTCAGATGCACATAGTAAACTCCCTATACATGGTAAAGCACAGGTAGTGTTATGTTTGGCATCCCTTTTACTGTTTGTGCGAGTCAGAAAGGGGTGCCATTCCCTGGGTCTCTACCGTGTCAGTCTATGTGTTATGTGTTGTCTCTTTGCCAAGGCCTGGGCATACTGGGCATGTCTCCTTCTCCCTACATGGGCAGAGTCAGGAAGTTCCTCCTCCGAGTCCCTCTGTGCCTGTGCTGGCCTTGGCAATGGTGGGGGGCAGTGTGGCCATGCCCTGTGCTGTTTCTGCTGCAGCTGTTTCCACAGGATCATATTGTGTAGCATGGCACATGCTATGAACATTTGTGTACATGTAGCTGGAGAGTACTGCAAGGCTCCACCAGAAATGTCCAGGCAGCAGAAATGTGACTTGAGCATCCCAAACACACGCTGTATTATGATTTGGGTTTGTATGTATGCCTCATTATGGAGTTCTTGTTCGGGTGTGTGTGTGCATTTCTGAGGGGTGTCATCAGCCACGGCTCCAATGTGTAGCCAGCATCCCCCACTACGTGGCCATATGGGATTTCCCCACTGTCAATTGACTGGTACAGCTGTGTCATATGCCAGATGTGTGAGTCGTGATAGCTTCCACGACTGCCAGCACACACATTCAAGATAATGCCCTGGGTATCGCACATAACCTGGCAGGTGATGGAGGGAAGCCCTTGTGGTTTATGTAGACCCTACCTAGCTCACTGGGTGGTGCTTTGATGTGTATGTGCATGCAGTCTATAGCACCCACTACCTCAGGGTATTCTGCAATTTGGTGGAAGAGACGCATATTGCTGGTCAACTACTCATGGGTGTTGAGGAAATATATGTGCTCACCGGCATGTGCTAACATGGCATCCAGGAACTGGTTGAGTACCCTGGATGCTGATGCCAGTGAGATCCCTATGATATCTCCAGTTGGCCTTGGAAGGTATCTGTAGCTAGTATTCTTAAGGCTACACATACCTTGGTATCCATTGGGATGGGTTCTCTTCTGTTGGTTCTGTGTGTGAGTCGTGGCTGGCACAGCTCAACAATTTGCTGTAGAATGTCCCTGTCCACCCTATAGTGCTCCACTATCTCCAGCTCATGTAGCCCCTGGTAGGTTACCCTGGGTCTGTACACTCTTCTCCTTCTCCTCACTGTGGGTTGGTCATCAGCATTCACATCCTCACCACCCTCAGTCTCTTGCACATATTGATGTATGAGAGCAACAGCAGCCCCTAACATTGTGTTAGTTTTGTCAGGTAAAATTTCCCTGTCTGTGTACACCAGTGGTGTAGAGTTTGTGGGAAAAACCAGACTGGAGGGTGTTTGCATAGTTGATAGTAGTGTCCTAGGCTGTTCCCTGTGTAATTGGCTGATTCTGATACATTTCACCTGCCAGCTATTCTGGTTCTCCTTGATTGCCTTCCTACTGCTGTTTTGCCCTTTCCATTGCCTTCCCGTTTAAGTCCTGAGGCATGCCGCGCATACCCAGTGCTCAGATGTGAACAGAGCTGGTATTTCCCTTTTTTTTTTGTTTTGTTTAAAACCCGGTGCACAGGGCACACACCCATTTAGGCAATGTAAATACTGCTAGCCAGCCTCAGACACACCCTCTTCCTTAGCTGTGCTTAGCTAAGGGCAAGCAAGGGCCACAGAGCTCCAATATGCTTACAGCATGCATGACACTCCCCCTTATGAGGTCATCTACCTCTTATACCTATACCATGGTGTTGCTGCACCTGTGGTCTATATCAGTTCATTGAAACGTCTGAAGTTCGAACACCATATGTTTGAACTTCAAACCATGAACTGCAAAAACATTGAAGTCTTAAAACAGCGATTTTTTTCCCAGGGAAAAAATCGCTGTTCCAAGAAACACACAAACAACACAAACACACCAAAACAACATCAATCCACACACATACACTCAAAATCCTACATCTAACCCTACTCTAAATTGTACATACACTACTACCTATCCATTTACCTTAACCCAAACCCTAACCCTAAGGTCCGTCACTATCACACACTCACCTGACCCACACCCTAACTCACCTATCCCACACTAACCCTAAAGTCTTTCACTATCGCACACCCACCTCACCCTCGCCCTAACCCTAACTCACCTAATCCGTACCCTAACCCTAACATCCACACAATCACACACTCACCTGAACCCGACCTGTAACTTCCCACCACCGTACTGATACTCGCGAAGCCACAGAAACTGCCCACCAAATTCTTTCCCTGGGAAAGAATTCGGTGGGCCGTGGCTTTACGATTACCAGTGTTTGAACTTTACAGTTCGAACATCTAGTATTCGATATTCAGCTGTATCAAAGGACTGATATAAACCCCTGCACCTACATGGTTGGGTGTGAGCTATCACTGAGAGGAAATCTGTGATTCAGCATCAATCCCCTCATTTGCATAAACCAGAATGCTAATTCATAGTTATCACACAAAAACTGAGCCTTGCCCCTTAGCAACCACTATTCAATGGTATTGTTGCCTTCTGCATGCCATTGACTATCATGGCAAAATGCTGATTTGGGTTTAAAAGCTTATTTCCAGCTTTTTTCTTATTTTCGGGCTGATCCTGTTTGTGCACCACTGTCCTACGCTTAGAGACAAGTATGCGAGTTTGGTAGCCTGGAGTGGACCCAGACAGACCACAGACTTGAAGCTAGGACTGGTGTGGTGACTACATCAGGGGGAGAGCTACCCTGTAGCAGTGAGACTAACTGTGACCTGCAGCCACTTGTGGGTTCTGATGTTCCCTTGGTCAGAGTGACTCCAAGGGCAGAGGTGAGAAGTAGTACCCAGGCTGATAGTTAGGAACTGCTGTCAGAGAACACCAGACTTTCTGTGGAAGGGGAGCTGGAAAGGGTTGTAAAGACAGAGTTCAAACAGGCTCATCTCTTAGACCCTACATTACAAGGCCTGAGGAGGGTAGCTAGTGAGGCACTTGATTCTCAAGGGAAGAGGCAATCTGCACACTGGGACAAAGGTTTACTGTATAGAGAGTAGACCCATGAGGGAGGGCTAGAGGGTGAGAGAATACAGTAGTTGGTAGAGCCCAGGGCCTACTGTCTGACACTTCTAACCATAGCCCATCATATTCCCTTTTCAGGTCAAATGTGCATAAAGCATACCGAGACATATTATGCAAAACTTGTATTGGCTAAGGATTTCCTGAGATGTAACAGGGTACTGCAGGACCTGTGAGCAGTGCCAAAAGGTAGGCAAGCAGGAGACAAGGTGAAAGCTCCTTTGATGCCTTTGCCTGTGATTGAGGAACCATTTCAGAGGGTAGCTGTAGAGATTGTGGGGTGTCTGAGTACCCCAAGTTCCACTGGGAAAATGTATACCCTAGTAGTAGTAGATTAGGCTACCAGATACCCTGAAGCAATGGCCATATCCTCCATTGAGGCAGAAAAGGTAACAGAAGTTTTGTTAGATTTTCCCAGTAGGTTAGGTTTCCTAAAATAAATACTAACTGACAGAGGTGCCAATTTCATGTCAGACCTACTGACTTGTCTGTGGAAGCACTGTGGGGTGAAGCACTTAAATACCATCCCCTACTATTCGCATACTAATGGTCTTGTTGAGAGGTTAATCTCTGCACTCAAGACCATGATATGGGCATTACCAGACCAGTCTAAGAGAGAGTGGGAATATTTTCCCCATCTTGTTTGCTTACAGGGAGGTGTCCCAGGAATTAACAGGTTTTTCACCCTTTGAGTTACTGTGTGGACATAGGGTGAAGGGGACTCTAGATTACATTTGTGATGAGTGGGAGGGTGAGTGTGAATACCACAAGGAGTTTGTTGTGCCATATGTCCTAAATCTCATGACAAGGCTCAGCGAACACATGGGCTTGGTCCAGGAGAACCTGGCAGAAGCCCAATAGTAGAAAAACATCTGGTATGATAGGAATGCTCGAGCTAGAGAGCATGCTGTGGAGCAGCAGGTAATGGCATACCTCTCATCCTCTTACAGCAAGAAATCTGGACACAGCCATCAATAATGGGGGAGAAAGGCCCAAAAATAGGGAAACTTTTTAAATATTCTTCTTACAAACTTAGAAAGTTGATAAAACAAGAGGTTTTGCAGTAGCCTGAATTTTCTAAAGAGTATGAAGTTTGAAACTCAAATGTCTGTCATTATTTTTTTAACTTTAACCCTTAATGATTTGACAAAGAAATTCCTGAAAACCACAATTTTATGAGAAATGGCCCAAAATTATGAGGCAACAATATGAACAATCTGCAAAAATCTGTACAGTTAAGAGGTATGGGTAATGGTTCACATTCATGTCAGACACAACAAGCTACAGGCAGCTTGGTGTGGACCCTTCAAGGTGGTAAGGAAGGTTAGTGATATTAACTACATGTTAGAAGTGCTAAGCATGAGGCAAGGGTGCAAACTGTCCTAAGTTAAAAAGATGAAACTTTGCCATGATAGAGAGGCCCTTGTGCTAAGAATTTGCAGGAGGTGTCTGAGGGAGGTCTGTGGCAACAGGGAGCTAGTCAGCAAAATCCCAAATTACTATGGTGCAGCAGGACAGTTCAGCATTGTACTGGGGTGAGCAATGCAAAGGAAGCTGGAATCTCAAGACAGGGAATGGGGTAAGGTATTCCTAGACAGGCTCAATCCTCTCAAGCAATGTTTCTCAAGGGTCACTTGAAAAGCTAGCTTGAGTCTTTGGGGGGGGGGGGGTGACAAAGGAAAATGCTGCCAGCCCAGCTATCTGGAGTTTTGTAAATAATTATATGTCATTTGTAAATATTAATATGATTTATATAGAATTGTCTCAAAATGAAATACTGCCAGCACAGCTATCTGTAATTTTATAAATAATTATGTCATTTGTGAATATCAACGAGTCATATGCTTGTGCTACAAATGTATTAGAACAGTATGTTACATATATATCAAACTGCTTGTACAGAAGTGTTGGCTGAAATGGGTTTGTACAGTACTGAGCTTATTGGTGTGACCACAGTGTACCCTGCTGACGTAGAACAAAAATGTGTATACACTAATTAACCATTCGGATGTATATGTTTTAACAATGGAAATTGAAACACTAAAAGTTAACTTCAGAAAAATTGCTGAAAATTTAAATTACTTTATGACAGACAGAGTCAGGATGTCTATACTAGGCATCTCTCTGTGTTATCTTGAAAGAGAAATAATTACTATGCTTGAGATGTGAAAGTGTTTTATTGTTTTATGACTTCCAGGGTCTGCCTTATATATAAAAAGAGCCCTTGTTTATGTATTTTCACAGGTAGAGGCTAAATGCTGCTGTTTTTGAGGCTGGGAACTGAATTCATATGACAAGAAATAATGTCATTCTGCAAGTATCACAGCAGTAATATTTATGATATTAATTTAAGAACTCTCTGAGAGAGAGACTGAGCATTTTGTATTTTGTCTTTGACCTGACAAGTACATCCACTCACCACATCTACCTGCTTGCTCTGTAAGTAAGTTAACTAGGGTACAGCAATTTCTCTTAGATACAGTCAGGAATATGAAGTATAGCTTAGATGTTTTCTTTATTTATTTGAGATTGTCCTGCGATGTTGTTTTAAACATTTGCTGTGATTTTGAGCTCTGATATAACTGTGATTATTTACTGAGTATTTTCTTTTTCTTTTATTATTTATTGTTAAATATATTTAAACCTTTTATTGTGGATATTTGTGAGACATATTTAAGTTCTGAGAGTACTTTCATATTTATTTGGTGACAGTGTGGGCCACTTCTAATAGCCTTCCTCTTGGTCAAACTACTATTTGGATTACTAGTAACATTACACAGTAAGATCGGGCACCCTTTGCTAAGGCCCTTAAAGCAGCTGATAAGGACATGGCTGGTGGCAGTAAAAACTGCCTTATAGTCTGGGCAGAAGGGGGCATAGCAAGTTAACCTCTGCCAGCCTTTCCCAGGTGTGTGTGTGTGTGTGTGTGTGTGTGTGTGTGTGTGTGTGTGTGTGTCTATAAATCAAACCTCAAAGAGTTTGTGTGTGTCAGCTACTTGGGCAGTGACATGAAGCACTGGTTTGACAGAGAGGGAGCTGGAGGTCACTTGGCCACTCAGCTGAGATCTCAGCTCTATAGCTGTGCCAATGCGGAGTCTTATCGTGTATATGGAGAATGAGGAAATCAGCCCTAAACTGACTGTGGTGTCTGTGTACTCTTAAGGGAAATTGCACTTTACTGTGGGTGTACTTGTCATCCTCCCAATGTATGTCCCCCACTGGTGCTAGTGTTGAGGATTGAGACTCCTTGATTACTGAGCCAGTGTTGGGTCATCACATATCTTGGTGGAAGTGGTGAGATATTGAATTCCTGTAGCCTGTAAACACTGGTCACTGAAGGTGTCTCTACTCTCAATTAGCCACACAGTGAGTAGTCAGAGTTTCATATTACAATAGTTTTATTTTATTTATTTATTTTTTGTTAGCTTAGTTAGTCAGGGACAGCTAGCAAGGATGGCAGTAGAGAAGTATGGCAAGCTGACAAGGAGCCAGTTGGCTGAGATGTGCCAAGCCAAAGGACTGGGGCATGCCAACCTGACTAATGCAGAAATGATTGCAGCGTTAGTCACAACTGCATCACAGACCAGTAACCATGAGATTAGACTGGCCTTGGGGAGGTACAACTCTTAGAAAAAGTTGACAGTTCAGACTTTACACAGAAGAAGTTAAAACCCATCTGGAGTTAAAGAGACTTGAAATGGAGGCCAACAATTTGGAAACAGAATTAGCTGAGAAATTGAGATACCTGGAGGCTGAAGAGAATGAGAGGCTGTGAGGTCTGGAGGCTGAGGAAAATAAGAGTCAGAGGCAACACGAGAAACAGATGCTAACTCTTTGCCAGGGTCATGGAGGTAATGGGGAAGGAATTAAATGAATCCCAGAAGCAACAAAGGTGAATACATTTCTTCCAAAATTTACAGAGGGCTATAATTTTTACAACTTTATTCATATGTTTGAAAGGGTATGTAAACAGTATAATGTTGACTAAGGGCTCTGGGTACAGTTCCTGACATCCTTACTCCATATTAAAGCTGTGACTGCTTTTTATAAATTGTCCGATACTGATTGATTAAATTAAATACTGTTAAAAGTTGTCTGTTAGAGTGTTTTAAGTTAATATCTGAAACTTAAAGAGAAAAGTTTTATGAGCGTAGATGCGAGACAGATGAAAGTGTGAGTGAATATATTGCTGAACTAAGCACTTATTTTCATAGGTGGTAAGTAGGAGTCAGGTCACCACTTTTGAATGGCTGTCAGATCTTTTGATGATGAAACAAGCCCTTAGCACTTTTTCTGAGGACATGAGAATCTGATTAGTTGATAAGCAATGCAATACCACAGATGAGTTGGGGAAAAAGGGACACCTATACCTAGCAAGCAGGGCATCACTGCACAGGAAATGGATACACAGTGCTGCTCATGGGTCGAAGGAAACCCATGGTCAGCAGCCTAAACTACCCCAAGAGAGTCCACCAGTAGCAGAAGAAAGCCACTAGTTCAAGTATTTGGACAGGAATAAGGGTTACATTTTTAAATGCAACCATTGTGGGGCCATGTAGCATATAGATGTCCATGGAAGCAGGGTGAGGACCAAAAGTTGGGAGAGCCAGTAAGTGGGAATGACAGAATGCCAGCAGTAAGTTGTCTGGAGACATTAAGGGTACTAAACTACCACAAGATGTTATATCCTATCTTAGTAGATGGGAAAGAGGCTACTGCTAACAGAGACACAACTTCTAACCTAACCATTGTGAAGCCTGCAAGGGTTAAAGAGGAGCACTACTTGCTTGGGCAGTCTACTTAGCCAGAGCTATAGGAGGCATCCCATTCCAAATAGCTTTGGCTAGGGTTCACCTTGACTGAGAGGGTGGAAGAGGAAGCAAGCAAATAGGTGCGTTTGAGAATATTCCTGCAGATGTCCTGATAGAGGATCATTATGATAGTAGAGTACCTTGTGTGCATGCAGTTACACGTAGTCAGGCTTAGAGACGAGTATGCAAGTTTGGTAGCCTGGGGTGGACCCAAACAGACCACTGACTTGAAGCTAGGACTGGTGTGGTGGCTACTTCAGGGAGAGAGCTACCCTGTAGCAGTAAGACTAACTGTGACCCACAGCCACTTGTGGGTTCTGATGTTCCCTTGTTCAGAATGACTCCAAGGGCAGAGGTGAGAAGTAGTACCCAGGCTGACAGTTAGGAACTGCTGTCAGAAAACACCAGACTTCCTGTGGAAGGGGAGCTGGTAAGGGTTGTAAAGACAGAGTTCAGACAGGCTCATCTCTCAGACCCTACATTACAAGCCCTGAGGAGTCTAGCTAGTAAGGCACCTGATTTTCAAGGGAAGGGGGAATCTCTACACTGGGACAATGGTTTATTGTATAGAGAGTGAACCCCTTTGGGAGGGCTAGAAGGTGAGATACTGTTGGTAGTCCCCAAAGCCTACTGTCTGACACTTCCAGCCATAGCCCATGATA
This sequence comes from Protopterus annectens, assembly GCF_019279795.1. NCBI lineage: Eukaryota > Metazoa > Chordata > Ceratodontiformes > Protopteridae > Protopterus > Protopterus annectens. The sequence goes on from NC_056735.1 coordinate 81,119,837, forward strand.
TTCCCGTTGCAGGTCAAATGGGCATAAAGTGTACCAAGAGATGTATTATGCAAAACTGTTATTGACCTGGGATTTTCTGAGATGTAACAGGGTACTGCAAGACCTGATAGTAGTGCCAAAAGGTAGACAAGGCAGGAGACAAGGTGAAAGCTCCTTTGATGCCTTTGCCTGTGATTGAGAAGCTGTTCAAGAGGGTAGCTATGGATATTGTGGGACTTCTGAGTACCTCAAGTTCCACAGGGAAAAAGTATAGCCTAGTAGTAGTAGATTATGCTACCAGATACCCTGAAGCAGTTGCCCTATCCTTCACTGAGGCAGTAAAGGAGGCATATGTTTTGTTATAGATTTTCAGCAGGTTTCTCAAAAGAAATACTAACTGACAGAGTTGCTAATTTCATGTCAGACCTGCTGACTTGTCTGTGGAAGCACTGTGGGGTGAAGCACTTAAAGACCACCCTTTATCACCCCCAGACTAATGGTCATGTTGAGAGGTTAAACTCTACAGTCAAAACCATGCTATGGGCATTTGAAGACCAGTCGAAGAGGGAGTGGGGCAAATATTTTCCCCATCTTTTGTTTGCTTAATTGGGAGGTATCTCAGAAATCCACAGGTTTTTCACCCATTGAGTTAGCTCAGCTGTCTGGAATTTTGTAAATAATTATATGTCATTTTAAATATTAATAAAATCCATATAGAAGTGTAACATAAGGAGATACTGCCAGAACAGATATCTGGAATCTTATATATAATTATAAGTCATTTTTGAATATCAACATGATTCATATGCTTCTGTTACAAACGGATTTAGAAGAGTATGTTACATGTATATCAAACTGCTGATACAGAAGTGCGAGTTGAAAAGAGTTTGTACAGCATTGAGCTTAGAGGTGCGACCACAGTGTACCCTGCTGGATTACAACAGAAATGTGTATACACTACTGTCACTGTTTAGATGTATATATTTTAACATTGGAAACTGAAATAAAAAAGTTAACTTCAGAAGAATAGCTGAAAATGTAAATTTCTTTATGATAACCAGAGACAGGATGTCTATAGTAGGCAGCTCTATGTGTTATCTTGAAAGAGAAATAATTACTAGGCTTGAGATGTGTAACTGTCTTATTGTTTTATGACTTCCAGGATCTGCTTTAGATCTAAGGGGTCTATATTAGATAATCACACTTTCAAAATGTTGATTGTCATATGGTCGACACCATATGATCAATCTTTAAAAAGTTTGAAAATCTAATAAAAAAATAAACTACACAAATAACCTACCCGAACATTTTAAGCAGGGGGGCAACCCCCCTATAACCCCTATGTGGGGGCTAACCCCCACACCTTAGTTCCGCGCTGTATGGAGATCTCTGTTAAAATGTTTGAACTTTCACAAATTCGATCATATAGCGTCAACCATATGACAGTCGAACTTTTGAAAGTTTGATCATCCAATATAGACCCGATCTAAGAAGGGCACTTGATAATGCACTTTCATGGGTAGATACTAAATGCTGGTGTTTTTGAGGCTGGGAACTGAAGTCAGATGACAAGAAATTATGTCATTCTTTAAGTATCCCAGCAGTAATATTTGGGATATGCAGTGGTGCAGAGATTAACGTTGTTGCTTCATAGCAATAGGTTCTGTGGTTCGATTCTTGGCTGGAGTGCCTTCTGTGCAGAGTTTTCATGTTCTCCCTGCATTTGCTTGTGTTTTCTCTGGGTACTCTGGTTTCCTCCAACATTCTAAAGATATGTGTCTGGAGCATTTCTCCCTGGGCCTCCACTGAAAATAGGCTCTGTCCTAGTTGGACTTTCCCCGTCAACAAATGTTAAATAAAATTAATAAATAAATTAAGAACTCTCTGAGAGAGAGATTGAGAATTTTGTATTTTGTCTTTGACCTGAAAAGAACATCCAGTCACCACATCTGCTTGCTTGCTATGTAAGTAATTTAACTAGGGTACAGTAATTTCTCTTAGATACAGTCAGAAATATAGTGAATTATAGCTTAGATGTTTTCTTTATTTATTTGAGACTGTCCTACAATGTTGTTTTAAACATTTCCTGTGATTTTGAACTCTGATGGCACTGTGATTATTTACTGAGCATTTTCTTGTTCTTTTATTATTTATTATTAAATATATTTAAACTGTTCATTGTGGCTGATATCTGTGAGACATATTTAAGTTCTGAGAGTACTTGCATATTTATTTGGTGACACTATGGGCCACTCCTAATACCCTTGCTCTTGGTCAAATTACCATTTGGATTAATAGTAACATTACACAGTAAGATTGGACACCCTTTGTAAAGGGCCTTAAAGTAGTTGATAAGGACATGGCTGGTCTAGACAGAAAGAGACATAGCTAGTAAATCTTCCCCAGCCTTTCCCAGGTTTTGTGAGTGTGTGTGTGTGTGTGTGTGTGTGTGTGTGTGTGTGTGTGTGTGTGTGTGTATATAAATCAAACCTCTAAGAGTGTGTGTGTCAGTTACTTAGGCAGGGACACGACCACTGGTTGGACAGAAAAGGTGCAGGAGGTCTTGGTTTGTCCAATCAGCTGAGATCTCAACTCTATAGCTATGCCAGTGGAGAATCTTATTGGGGATCTGTAGAAAAAGGTAGACATCAGCCCCAGAATGACTGTGGTCTCTGTGTGCTCTTAAGGGATATTGCACTTTATTGTGTGTACTTGTCATCCTCCCAATGTACACCCCCCATTGGTGCTAGTGGTGAGGATTGAGGCTCCTTGATTACTGGGCCAGTGTTGGGGTGTCACTTATATTGCTGGCAGTGGTGGGATATTGAATTCCTGTAGCCTGTAAACAGTGGTCACTGAAGGTGTTTGTACTCTCAATCAGCCGCTGAGTGAACAGTCAGAGTTTCATATCACAATAGTTTTATTTTATTTTTTGGTTAGTTTAGTTAGTCAGGGAGAGCAGGCAAAGATGTCAGCAGATCAGTATGGCAATCTGACAAAGAGCCATTTGGCTGAGGTGTGCCAAGCAAAATGACTGGGGCATGACAACCTGACTAAAACAGAAATGATTGCAGCCTTATTCACATCTGCATCACAGACTAGCAAATAAGAGGACAATCAGACTGGCCTTGGGGAGGTACACCTCTCAGAAAATGAACAGTTCAACCTTTCCACAGATGACTTAAAAATCTGTCTGGAGTTAAAGAGACTTGAAATGGAGGCCAAACATTTGGAAATATAAACAGCAGAGAGACTGATATGCATGGGCTGAAGAGAATGAGAAGCTGAGACATCTGGAGGCTGAGGAGAATGAGAGGCAGAGGAAACCTGTCATGGAGATGCTGACTTTTCTCCATGGTCAAGGGGAAAATGGGGAAGGGAGTAACCAAACTCCAGACGCAGCAAAATTCTATAAATTTCTTCCACAATTTACAGAGGTGGATAATTATGACAGCTTTATTTATATGTTTGAAAGGATATGTAAGCAGTATAATGCTGACTAAGGGTCTGGGTATAACTCCTGACCCCCTTACTACATGGTAAAGCTGTAACAGCTATTTCTAAATTATTTAAGACTGATTGGTTAAATTGTAATACTGTAAAATTGTCTGTTAGAGTTTTTTATGTTAACACCTGAAACCTATACGAAAAAGTTTTGTGAGCATAGATGCAAGGCAGATGAAAGTGTGTGCGAATATATTGCTGAACTAAGCACTTATCTTCATAGGTGGGTGAGAGGGTGTCAGGTCACCACTTTTGAAGAGCTGGAAGACCTTTTGGTGAGGGAACAAGCCCTTAGCACTTTGTCTGAGGACATGAGAATCTGGTTAGCTGACAGGCAATGCAATACCACAGATGAGTTGGGGAAAAAGGGATACCTATACCTAGCAAGCAGGGCATAACTGCACAGGAAAGGGATACCCAGTGCTGCTCATGGGTCAAAGGGAACCCTTTGGTGGGGAGCATAAACCACCCCAACAGAGTCCACCAGTAGCAGGGGAAGCCACTACGTCATAAACACCCCAACAGAGTCCACCAGTAGCAGGGGAAGCCACTACATCATGAACATGGCCAGGACTAAGGGTTATATGTTTTAAATGCAAACAGTGGGGCCATGTAGCATATAGATGCCCACAGAGGCAAGGTGGGACGCAAAAGGTTGGAGAGTCAGTAAGTGGGAATGGCATAATTCCAGCAATTAATTGTCTGGAGACCTCAACGGTAATAAACTACTACAAGAGGATATATTCTATCTTAGTAGATGGGAAAGAGGCCACTGATGAGAGACACAGCCTCTAACCTAACATTGTGAAGCTTGCAATGGTTAAAGAGGAGCACTACTTGCTTGCGCTGTCTACTCAGTCAGAGCTTTAGGAGGCACCCCATTCCAAATACCATTGGTTAGGGTTCACCTTGACTGGGAGGGTAGAAGAGGAAGCAAGCAAGTAGGTGTGTTTGAGGATATCCCTGCAGATGTCCTGATGGGGAATGATTTTGATAGTAAAGTACCTTGTGTGCATGCAGTTAAACACAGTCAGGCTTGGAGACAAACATGTGAGTGTAGTAATCTGCAAGGGACACTGACAGACTGCCCTCTTGAAGCCAGGACTGGTGTGGTGAATACTTCAGGGAGGGAGCTACCCTGTAGCAGTGAGACTGAAGGTGAGCCACAGCTGTATGTGGGTAATGATGTTTCCTTGGACAGAGTGATTGCAAGGACAGATAAGGGAAGTAGTGCCCAGGCTGACACTGAGGCACCGCTGTCAGAAGATACCAGACTTCCTGTGGAAGGGGAGCTGGAAAGGGTTACAAAGACAGACTTAAGATGGGCTCAGCTCTCAGACCCTACATTACAAGGCTTGAGAGAGGTAGTTAGTGAGGCACCTGATTCTCAAGGGAAGGGGGAATTTGTATACTGGGGCAAAGGTTTACAGTATAGAGTGTGGACCCCTGAAGGATGGCTAGAGGGTGAGAGAATACAGCAGTTGGTAGTGCCCAGAGCCTACTGTCTGACACTTCTAGCCATAGCCCATGGTATTCCCTTTGCAGGTCAAATGGGCATAAAGCATACCAACAGATGTATTATGTAGAATATTTAGTAGCCTTGGATTTCCAGAGATGTAACATGGTACAACAGGACCCGTGAGCAGTGCCAAAAGGTAGGCAAGGCAGAAGACAAGGTGGAAGCTCTTTGATGCCTTTGCCTATGATTGAGGAGCTGTTTCAGAGGGTAGTTATGAATATTGTGGAGTTTCTGAATACCCCAAGTTCCACAGGAAAAATATATATTCTAGTGGTAGTAGATTATGTTAACAGATACCTTGAAGAGGTGGCCGTGTCCTCCATTTAGGCAGAAAAGGTGGTAAGTTTTGTTAGAGATTTTCAGCAGGGGTATGTTTCCCAAAAGATATACTAACTGACAGAGGTGCCAATTTCATGTCAGACCTACTGGCTTGTCTGTGGAAGCACTGTAGGGTGAAGCACTTAAATACCATCCCCTACTGTCCGCATACTAATGGTCTTGGTGAGAGGTTAATCTCTGCACTCAAGACCATGCTATGGGCATTTGTAGACCAGTCTAAGAGGGAGTGGGACAAATATTTTCCCTATCCGTTGTTTGCTTACAGGGAGGTATCTCAGGAATCCATAGGTTTTTCACCCATTGAGTTAGCTCAGCTATCTGGAATTTTGTAAATAATTATATATCATTTGTGAATATTAATAGGATTTATACAGAAGTGTAACAAAAGGAGATACTACCAGCTCAGCTAGCTGGAATTTTGTAAAATAATTATATGTCATTTGTGGATATCAGAATGATTCATATGCTGGTGTTTCAAATGTATTACAACTGTATGTCATGCGTATATCAAACTGCTGGTACAGAAGTGTGTGTTGAAAAGGGTTTGCACAGTACTGAGCTTAGAGGTGTGACCACAGTGTACCCTGCTGGATTACAACAGAAATGTCTATACAACATTGTAACTGTTTAGCTGTAGATATTTTAACAATGGAAGCTGAAACACAAGATGTTAACTTCAGAAGAATAGCTGAAAATTTAAATTACTTTATGACAGACAGACATAAGATGTCTATACTGGGGAGCTCTCTGTATTATCTCGAAAGAGAAATACTTAATAGGCTGGAGATGTGCAAGTGTTTTATTGTTTTACGACTTCCAGAATTTGCCTTCGATCTAAGAAGGGCACCTGTTTATGTATTTCCACAGGTAGACAATACATGCTTTGTTTCTGAGCTTGGGAACTGAAGTCAGATGACAAGAAATTATGTCATTCTGCAAGTATCCCAGCAGTCATATTTGGGATATTAATTTAAGAACTCTTTGTGAGAGAGAATGAGCATTTTGTATTTTGTCTATGAACTGACAGGAACATCCACTCACCACACCTGCCTGATTGCTCTGTAAGTTAATTAGGGTACAGTAATTTATCCTAGATACAGTCAGGAATATAGTGAAGTATAGCTTAGATGTTTTCTTTATTTATTTGAGACTGTCCTGCAATGTTGTTTTAAAAATTTCTTGTGATTTTGACCGCTGATGTAGCTGTGATTATTTACTGAGTATGTTCTTGTTCTTTTACTATTTATAATTAAATATATTTAAACCTTTCATTGTGGCTGATATTTGTGAGACATATTTAAGTTCTGAGAGTACTTGCATATTTATTTGGCAACAGTGCGGGCAACTCCTAATTGCCTTGCTCTTGGTCAAACTACCATTTGGATTAATAGTAACATTACAAAGTAAGATTGGACACCCTTTGTTAAGGGCCTTAAAGTAGCTGATAGGGACATGTCTGGTGGCAGTAAAAGCTACCTTATAATCTGGGAAGAAGGGGGCATTGCTAGTAAACCTGTGCCATCCTTTCCCAGGTGTGTGTGTGTGTGTTTATGTGTGTGTGTGTGTGTGTGTGTGTGTGTGTGTGTGTGTGTGTGTGTGTGTGTGTATAAATCAAGCCTCAAAGAGTGTGAGTGTCAGCTACTTGGGCAGGGACACGAAGCACTGGTTGGACAGAGAGGGTGCTGGAGGTCTTGGTTTGGCCACTCAGCTGAGATGTCATTCTCTATAGCTGTGCCAGTTGGGAGTCTTATTGGGGATTTGGAGAAAGAGGGAGGAAACCAGCCCCAGACTGACTGTGGCCTCTGTGGGCTCTTAAGGGAAATTGCACTTTACTGTGTGTGTACTTGCCATCCTCCCAATGTACGTCCCCCACTGATGTCAGTGGCAAGGATTGAGGCTCCTTGATTACTGGGTCAGTGTTTGGACATCACATATGTATCTTTATTTTCACATATGTATCTTTATTTTCTTGTCCCTTGGCATGATCTCTGTTATTGAAAGTCCTGTAAAACCCTAAAATTCAAAAATGAAATGGCAGTTCATGATTACAACCAGTTTTGGACAGACTATCTCCATAGGGATTCAGAGGGCATGATTTTCATACTATGGATACTCTAAACTTTACTGCAAGAAACTATGTCTGGTAAGTAGTACAAATATAACTATTTTAAATTTCTTTCAGTGTACTCTAAATTCTAAAGGAAAACTGGATATTATGTTCCATATGCTGAATGCAAGTCTGTCTTTGAAGGTACTCTCAGTTGGATTTTATTTGCAACATAAAATATGAAATCATTTTACCAGATGCCGAAACTGTAAACATAAACTGGGACTCAACCTCTAGAATCTTCTCTCACAGTCCGTGCAGTGTTAATTGCCTCAGAAAAGTCATTTATTTCTATGTCAGGGCTGATAACCTCATTGGAATTAAAATATTCTTGATTGAAATAATTATTGCTCTCCTGGTAACAGTTGATTGCTTTCAAAGCCCTGCGTGATCATGGCCCATTACTTATAGTCTGATGAAATTGTATTATCAATTATTAGCCTGGATTGTTTAAAGTTAGAAGTTTGAAGAATTTGGAGTATGTTATACAATCACAATTTATCTACTATATTTGCTAAGCTATTTTAAAAAGGTGTTCAGTCCATAGGTGATAGCCTGCACTTTTTCATGTCTGCCAGCTTTGGTATCCTTAACTCTGTTGTCTTTTAAAAAGCTCTCGGACTATAGCAGATGTAACTCCTTTGATTACAGCAGAAATGAACAGGGCTAAAATTGTGCAGAATAAAATAGAGTTCAATATTTTGACTCTGTGATTTCTGTAACACCTACAGCCAGTGCTATAATGCCTGGCAAAGAAGTGGAAAATTCATTTCTTGAATAAAATCGACTTGATGTCATAACCAAAAAGAACAATTTCTGGAGTGGTATCAATACAGTTTTAATTCCTTGCCATAAATCCATTCCCTTGCCCTTATCGAGGTTTACAGGTTAAGCTATACCTGTGAAATTCAGACTGCATTGCCAGTATTATATTCCATAGTCTAATTTGTGACCTACAGACCACCACCCTTTTCCGATAAGGATTTATATCACCTGCAAGTTAGGATAAGAAGGGCAAAGAATATATAAAAAAACTGCTCAACTAATTCATATTTTATATTTGCTGTGCCTCATTGCTGGAGTACCTGATTCTCCCAACAACAGAAGTATTATAGATGGAATTGTTCCTTTTACCTGGAAAGAAGCATCTGTTATCAGATTTCATAAAGGAGACATATCCATCGTCCACAGTACAGCTGCAGACCGACATGCATGGTCCTGACAACTGGTGTTCACATAAAACTATTGAATTACATATAATTCACTATACCTTCACCAATGAGTTTAACAATGGCTATGGCAAAAGTAATGCAATTTGTCTTTCTTTCATTTTTTTAAACACCTTTACTAAATTATCGCTTAAGGCAAACACATATACATTAATAGAAAAGAAAACAACCAATATTAACATTTTTTCCATTTACATCCATTTACATTCGATATGTTTTCTTTATTTATAATGACTGTCTTTTAGTCCAGCAACACATAAATTGTTTGATTCCTTCCTTTCCTTAAACCTCACTCCTCCTCCTCCTGAATGTTATTCTGCATGTATTGTTCTGAGAAATTCCATGTATTTCGATTTCATTTGCCCCTTCCTTTTTCTAAGGCTCCCTCTTCCAGTTCTTTTTTTCTTTTTTACAATATTCAGTACTTCAAGTACAGTTGGTTTAGATTTTATTTTCCATTTTCTAGCAATTTTTTTTTGGCAGTCAACAGAATTAAACTTAATAAGGCCTTACTGTGTCAAGGCAATTCAGATCCTGGGCCCTAGCACAATAATCATTTCCTTACTTACACCCATTTGCTCCCCAATATCTCTGACAGAGTGCTCTGTACACAATCTTTAAAATCTGCTGCTGGGGATGTTAGTCTCTAACCTGCAGTCCAAACTTCTACAGCACTGAGGTTTGATCATATATTAACTAGCAAAATGAATAACGTTTGACATAATTTAATTGCCTAATATTGCAAAATGTACCACCACCAGAAAGAAAATTGCAATATTGTTTAGAGAAAATGTATTGCATCTGAATATTTGAAGACATCCATTTACTAAATAAATAAAAATATTTTTACATTGGTGCTTAAAAAGGAATATTCCATCCTATAAAAACATCTTTTCACATGACGACCACAGCTAAGAATGGCATGACAAGTGGACAGCCAAGCTATTAAGAATGTGGATAGCCACTCTTACCTCAGAAGATGGAACTGGTCTAATATTATCACCAAAAAGATGGCAGATTTGCTGGAATTGCTGATTACACAAATTGTAATTATTTATACTCAGGAAGTTGATAGTATTAAAATCATCCTTCAGTTCTTGACATCCAGACATTCTGTATGCGGCTGCTCTATAAACAGAACTGCGTCCTTGTGCATTCACATATGTCTAACACCCTGATGACCATGAGACTATAGAACGGCATTCGTAGACTGATGTTTATCATTTACATCGGTTTTCCAATTACCACAGTAATCAGCCCACCAATAAAAAAATAAATAATTATTACACTGCTTTTATCTTTTCTTGTAATTTTACTTGTAATTATGTGTACATTAAGATCTTTATTGTACTATGTATTGTGTTTTACTTGTTATAAACTTTATGTAGCTGTATTTTTGTAACTGTACTTGGGAGCTTTTCTCTCCGGGTCTCCACTGAAAACTGGCTTCTGTTTTTGTCCATTCGGGCAATACCTGGTTATCAAATGTAAATAAATAAATGAACAAATAAATAAACCAAACTTCCAGGTATGCAGAGTTGTAGCACCATAATACAGCTGTTACAAAAATAACAGATGAAAAAAAATAATTGAGAGTAAGCAGACGACCAAATATAAGGTAAGATCTTAAAACGCTTCCTTGACTAATAAGCTGGTGGATAGTGAGCTTTAGAAGAACATCTGGGATACTATCTGTCAGTGACAAATGCATAACTATTGTTGCAGACAACACTGGTTGCCCATTGTCTTTTAATATGGCTGCAAATGCAACACTGGCTTTTAAAAGCTGGTATTGCATCAAAGAGAGATCTGGATCAGCCTATTGAGCACCCCCCATGCTTTGTAATCAAAATGCATAGGAAAAAATGCCTTTTCCTTTTCAGAAACATTTCTTATCAATCCTTCCTCACTGGGTATTTTGCATATTGAAAAGCATACTTAATTGTTTTGTTTGCATTGTTCCTCCCACACAGCCAACCATTACTGTATCATGATGCCTCCATCCAGCTTTGGGCCTACCTACCTACCTCTCCTAATATCCCTCAGACTCAATCCCATAATGTTAGGCCAACATGTGTCGCTTAAGGCTTCCTGAGGTTCTGTGTCATACACTGTCATGGAGGTTTTTCATTTAAACCTGTTCCTGTACCCCCCTGCATTCACCTGTAACGTCTGAGGAGCAGGGTACAATGGGGGTGTACAGGCACATCATTCTACCTGCACAAAAGCTTAGTCAGTGCCCAATCACTTCTTGTTTATGGACTACATCCTCTTTGAGTATCCCAGCCTCCGTAAAGTATCAGATTTGGGCAATATCCACGTGACCATTGCCCCCCCCCCAGGGCGGGCAAGCCCTTCCCTCCCTGGCAGCACCTCATAAGCCAAAGATGCTAATTGAACCTGGATTACCTTGGCTGCAGTTAAGACTTAATGCTACTGTGACACAGCACTGGCAAAAATCACACATCATGAAATACTTATTTTTGTCATCATGAGCCTGACTACACTAACTTTCATAGGTTAGTGTATAACTTGATGACATAAGTTGATAGGTTCATGGATAAGTACTAGGCTAGCTGTCTTTGAGGACCATTTTAAGCCTAGATGATTTCACTTCCAATGGTGATAATCAAATGCTGTACCTTGTGTCTGTAAGGTAAACACCTTAACTATTACACCTACCTCCAACACCACACTGGTACATGCATGAGAAAGCATTCTTTGTGTCATAGCTAGCATCACAGACCAAGCAATTCATTGTCTAGATTTGAAAAAAAAAAAATGTCTCAAATCAATCTGCTAAACAAATGCTTTATCTTCCTTTTAAAAAGAATAAGACAAAACGTGGAAGCATTTTCCTTTCCAAAGCCACTACAAAAAATAAATAAAGAGGTCAGAAAACATACAGTCAAGTAGCATATTTTCTAAATGGGCCATTTGACTTGTTTTATTCTGAATTATATTACTAAGAAAGCATCGCTTCTTTGTTGCAATTAAATTTAAGCTGCTATATTTCCAGAAGGAATTATACTAGAAGGCACATAACACTGTCTACATGTGTACAGTCATTGCTGCAGTAACACAGAGATTTAGCTAACAGCTAAAACAAGTCAAGCTGACCTTTCTTTTTTTAGACAGCAAGATTTAATCCACTCCAAACTGCCAAATAAATCTGGAAACATTTATTAACAGCTCTTCAGTTTTAAAATAAACCCACTCAGCTTTCAAAATATTATATACCCAGATACAAATTAAAATGCATTTTAAAAGGTCATTTCTATAACTGGAGGCCACAATAATTTGAGTCTCATTTAATCACAACTAATCAGCTAGAAATAAAGAAAAATAGTTAGTTACTGAACTGAAAAAAAATGTGTTCTAAAAAGGAACAGAAGATAATAAGCATTTAGAATACTGAATAGTCATGAAAGAATCACCTAGCATATTCTGTGATTGGATTAAAGTTTAATTTCAGTAAAAAAACGGGCAGCTGTATTTTGGATAATAGATAATTATAAAATGAAAGCACTTAATACAGGTGGTCAAACACATTCTTCAACTCAAGAACATATGTCCAGTCATAACTGAATTAAACCTTTATTCATTTCTGTTTAAACTACCATTTATACACAGTAAAGACTTTATTGTTCATTAACCTTTTGTTTACCAGATTTTAGGATCCACAGTGCAAATATACCATTAACTGCTATAACATGGTGACTGAAGGCAGGGATACATGCTTATAGACTCAGTGGCTATTTTAATTTAAGCATCTTGCATTCTATTTTTTAGACTAATTTCATTTGCTTCTTGACTTAAAAAGGGTTAAATTAATATCCCAGACGTGTCTAAAACCATGAATAGGAAAAATAATTCTAACGTAAAAATACAATATTTTAAAATAAATCTAAAACACAATCAAGTCTACAATTATATACAGTCATATTAAAATACAACATTGGAATTCTGAAAGGGTTCATACTGTAAGCAGAAAACAGTTATTTCTTAAATATGTATAATTAGAATTGTAGCTATAGTGCTTGAAGCAAAATGCATAGCCTGTTTAATATGAGATTAGAACCTGTGTATATGGGGTTACTGTGGCTGCCCATATCTCTCAACCGTACCAAATTCCTCTAAATTTCTGGTTTTGAGGGCAAAATAATGGGGTGCCATGAATTCCCGAGTTGCCTCTTCAATCCTGATTTTTTTTTTTTTATTTATAATTTTTAGTTATGGCTGATGTCGCACATTACTCGCATATCATCAGCATAGAGAGGCTATGCCTGACTGCCTGTCAGAGACTCAGATGAGAGATTAAAAAAAAAGTTCTTTACAGCTGCAGCCAACCCATGATGTGTGGCACTGTGGCAGCCAGCCAAAGAGTACATTTTGTCAACAAGATGAGTTCTGTGGTGCACTGCTTCTGTTTTTACATTATTGCAAATCCCAGCTTGAAAAACTTCTTTGGGTAAATATCTGGACCTGGAACAGGAACTGCTTCTTATAGGTTCTTAGGTTTATAGGTAGGTACTAGGCTATTAGCCCTAGGGCCTATATAAGCCTAGCCAAATGGTACCCCGGCTTTTGCCACCCAAGAAAATTATCTATCTGTGCCCCTGTCAAGCAGAGCCACAGAAGTGATCCCCGGGGTGAATTTCCTATCTCCCATCCAATCATCAAGATTTTTCCTGAAGAGTGCTAATGAGAAGCTTTGTTTGATACAGATAGGTAGTTTGTTCCAGAGTATGGGAAGTCTTTGGAACAGGAATCTATCCCTCCAGCATGCTCTGTTTATTGTGGTGACAAGGATTAGGTCCCTAGAGCGTGTAGCATGGGGGGTTTGGGATTTCTTTAAGTGGAGCATGTCCAACAGCTCTGGGTTTGACATAGCTTTGTATGTTAGGCAGAGATCGCCTCTGAGTAGGCGATATGCGACAGAGTAAAGCTGGTATTTCTGTGGCCTTTCCAGTTGTTGTAGATGTCTTTTGAGGTACATACCAAAAGGGGAGTTGTACTCTATAATGGATCTAATGAGTGATGAGTAGAGGGGAACAATGTTCTCTTTTTCCTGGATGAGAAACCTTTTGTGATGAGATGTGCCATGTAGAAGGATTTCCTGACTACTGTGGTGATGTGATTATCAAAGGAGAGACTACTGTCCACCTGTGTCCCAAGGTCTCTTATCACTCTTTCAGTGTTAAGTAGACTACCGCCTATGTGGTAGTTCATTGATAAGTGCAAACTATTACCCTGCCATTCCTCATTCTCATGAAATTGCAGTCTGTTTTAGGTCACTGAAATCCCTTTCTATCTTCCCTAAACCTCCTGGTACAGTATAGCATTATAAACAACACAAACAATAATAAAACAGAAAGAGAGAGACAGTAAAAAGAGAGAAGAAAAGGAAAACAATTACTGATGAGAGTGGCAGTAATTGCAAACGAACCTCTCTGATACATTGTTTCAGCCGACAACAGTGGGGAAAAAGTCACCAAAGAGCCCTCGTCATTTGGATGTCAAATACCCGGTTTCTGGGTTTGGACATCCACAATAGCAAATCTTATGCTCTTACTGTGAATGCTTTTATACGCTGCCGCTTATCATTTTAGTTAGTTGTAGAAGGGTAGTTTTTATCAATGTTTTGAGGTGCTGCATTTGTTCTGTGTGGATATGCAGAAACCAGTCCAAGGTTTAGTCTGTGATTATAATTTAAATAAATATTGTTCAACTAACTGCATAGCAATGTGTTCACACTAGTGAGTGTGTTAAAAGCAATACTTCCTCACTGGGAATGTATGTTGGTCCATCATGTAGTGCTGTCTGTCTGCTACTGTACTGTATTCATCTGCCTGCGTCAGGGGAAGGCTTCTGGTAGGACTTTGTTTTATTCTGGCACACAAAGGAGTGAGGCTGACTGAGTGGATGAAGTTAAGTAGCAGACAGTTGTAAAAGAAGAAAAAAATGTGTGCTCGTGTGTGTCTGCGCACACGCTTGTCTGTCTGTATATTTGTGTCTCTGTTTATCTGTATGTATGTATGTAGGTGTTCTTGTGTTTTTATTTACAGAAGGTTTAATAAATATAAGATTTAGAAATACTGAGAGCGTACTTGGCTGATAATCCTCCTCTATAGCCACTAACATATAACTTCTTCAGTACACCTTTGGTAAGGTTAACCTTTTTCCATGCAAAACTGTCTACACTGTAGAAAAGAAAGAAAAAAATATTGAAGTGATTGTTTTGCTTGGTCTTAATCACAATTTAAGTAGACGTTGTAAAGAGGGCTGCCCTCAGCAGGGCAATGCAGAAGGACAGAAAAAAAGTCCAATCTGAGGTGGTTTTTGGAAATGCTTTCTTACTTACTAGAGCAGATAGAAACACAGCAGTACACAGTTCTTTTGTCTGTCTGCTGCACTGCTAATTGTATCTTGCAACCAGTGTGTCTCGGGTAGAATTCCCTTGCTGCACTCTGTAAAATGTGAGAGATGTTTGCCATTGTACAAAACTGTATAAGTTTTGTCTATATGTGCTATGATGGCAGAATTGCAGTATGATTTTTTTTCAGGTTCACTGTGTCAGTAATATACTGGTTTCTGCAACAAAAGGGATTATTATAGATTTGTGATATGCCTTTTAGCATATCATAGTAGAATACCAATGAACCTTCTGCTATGTTACACATGATTTCTACTTGATTTGTGAAGCCACATGGCCCCATGCCTCTGAGGGCAGTGGCAGTCCATAATATTATGGTGTACAACTCCAGCACTGTAGCACCAGTAGCTTCAGTGTTCTGTCACTGTCAATGTATGAAGTTAAATATAAATAGTATTAGTCCATGGGAACTTGGGGTGGGGGGTTCATCCTGGTCCTTTGTTAGTACCAGGTTCCTTTTTTTTGTCCTGGAAGGCCACACACCATGCTCTGGTTGTTGTGGGGCTGCACTATGATTACAAAGTCATGGTCTGATATTATGCAAAGGTATACTGACATGCTATATTAGTTATATTAGCAGCATATTTAAGGATATTGTAGCAATACTGTATAGCACCATTAGGGCTTATGCCTCCCCCCATTTTACGGGGAGTCATGATGATGACGGTCTCTTCCTTTCCCAGTTCAGTAGCGCTCTCACCTTCTTCAGCCATCATGCTCAATTTATTATAGGTCTTCATTGTACAATCCGCCCCCCTCTTGGCTTTATTAAATTATCTTCTGCTTTCCTGCATGGATGTGACCTTCTCTGCAACATGGGGTACTTTGGCTTCATGATGTCTTTCTTTCCTCATTTGTCCCACAGTATTCACCTTGCTGCCTATTTCAGGAATGTTATCTTTGTCATCTCAAGAAGACCTGCCTTCTTTGCCCATATTCTATGTCATAAAGAAGTACTAGTCACGCTACTGTTTTGTACTCCTTACTTTAGCTTCTTCAGCATTCGGATTACACATTACCTCAATTTTAATCTGTGCCGGATAGCTGTAGCACCCCTGATTTTTAGTTTGACCTTTTTCAGATTACCGTCTCCTTAACCACGCTTCAAAGACACTTGAAGCTGACTACCACTTCTGCTATTCATACTTTTAAGCTTGTTCTCATTTCTCCCATGTGTTGTCATGACCCCTATCTAGTCTGTGCTCACTTTCACTCCATGTGCCTACAGTTCTGCATTTCAGTCCCCTATTACTTTTGAAGTTCATGTTCAGGGTCCTGTTGTAGTGCCACATTTTCTGAATACAGCAGCATTGCTGATCTTCCCTTTGACCTATTTTCCGATGTAGACCATCACCAGTATTAACAGAAGTGGACTTAAATCTTAACCCTGATTCATATTGACCACAACTGGGAAACCCCTCTGAGAAATGCAACAGTCTTCTTACTTGTCTTTGGATCCTTGTATATAGCCTGGAACTGATTCTAGCATTGTTTCCAGGACTGAACCATCTCAGGACTGAAAAAAAAAATCAGCTTTTATTTGACATTGTTATATGATAGACTATTGTTCTGGTTATATTTCGTGTTTAAGATTTTGTCTGTTCTTCAATTTGAGTTTGAAATATAGTATCCCAGAATTCCATTGGTTTGGGTAGGGTTCATAATTATATATTCAAATTTTATGTTAATCAACATCCAGATTTTTGGCCAACTGTACCTACTTTTCATAGGTCTTTGTCCAGATTTTTGATGTTTCCAGGTTGACAGGTATTTTGTGTCTTACACTATGGGTGGCTAAAGTGCAACCCACCAAAGAGTGGAATCCCTAAATTCCATTCCTTAAAAAAATAAAAAACATTCTAAAGATTTTTTGCAGGGAGCAAGCACCTCTGCACCCAAGTGTGGGAAGGCTTAGGAAATAATTGTAGAGATTGGTGCTGTTAGTAACTAAATAAGTTATTAAATTAATATTTACCAAAACAAAGAAATTAATTTAACAGTAAAAAAAAACATTTTGCATGAAAGGAAATCTAATAGTGTTTTTTGTTCAGGCAGAGTTTATAAAGTATTATTTATTTATTTGCAGTTTGTTTAGCAGGATAGTCCACTGGGCCACAAATGGTCCGTTTTCAATGGAGTTGAGTTGGGAGGGTGACCTAATGGTTAAGGTGTTTGCCTTGCAAGCACAAGGTGCAGGGTTTGAGTCTCACAAGGGATAATTGGCTAGGCTTAAAATGGCTCGCAAGGGCAACTAGCTTAGTATCAATCTATGAACCTATGAGCCCTGGGGAGAAAACCTCCAGAAGGTTGATTACATAATACAAAGTAGGAACATATTTAAAGTACACATTAAAAACACATTGAAAACATAATTATGCATAAATACAGTAAATAAGAAAAAATAAGTAGGAAGAGAACATGTATTTACAACGCGTTTCATCAAAGATTGTCACTTAGAACAAACATCTGGATTAATAGTGGGTAGTATTTGTTATATGGAGTAACAAAAACAATGCCAGTTTAACTTGCTCTAGTGTTTCTAGTGTTATAGAAGTAAGACAGGCATTAATGGGTCTACAGGGGGGTTGGAAGATTAGGAAGAAAGTGTAGTAGAAATTAAGTAGGGTGAGAGCATGAGCATACCCAATGTGAGGTTAGGTATGAGTGAAGTGAGGTTTTGAACAAGGAGAGACTGTTTGTAGGCGGATGGAGGCTGGAAGAGAGTTCCAGAGGCATGCTAGTGAGAAGGGCATCAGTTGATTTCCAGCTGGACGTGAGGGTTTGTGCACTTTGATTAAGTTTTGAGAAATTGATCTCAAGAGTCTGTCAGGTTTATGCATTTCAAAGGTATTTGCTAGGGAGGGACAAAGATGGGTTGTGGATCAGTTTATGACCTTGGATAAGTTGGGTGTGACTACGGAGTTGGGTAGCTCAAGCCAGCCTAGGTGATGAAGGGAAAGGCAGTGGTGAGAGGAGGCTCTGTGACCTGTGACAAATTTGGTTATTTCATTGTAGCAAGATGAGAGTTTTGCTTTAAGGGAGGATTGCAGATTGGTAAGGATAGTTGCAACATATAGTACAGATGGGATCAGGTAAGTATTATCTAGTGTAACTCTAGTAGAGGGAGAGATGAAGTGACTATGCCAGTAGAGCATACCTAGCTTTTTATGGGTTTTGTTGATATTGGCTTGAGGATGCTTGTCAAATTTCAGTTGGTCAACTATGATTATTCCTAATAATTTTGCATTGGAGACTATTTCTAGAGAAGTAGTACTTTTGCTGGTAATTGTAAAGGATTGTTTATCTAGGGTAGAGTTTTTAGAGGGGTAGAATAGCATAAGTTTGTTTT
Source organism: Protopterus annectens (assembly GCF_019279795.1). NCBI lineage: Eukaryota > Metazoa > Chordata > Ceratodontiformes > Protopteridae > Protopterus > Protopterus annectens. Next base: position 81,138,299 of record NC_056735.1, read on the forward strand.
TTGTAGCATTCAGGGCGAGATGGTTATCAAGCATCCACTGTTCAGTAGAGGAGAAAGCTACTTGTGTAAGGTAGTTAAGAGTGGTAATAGAGGGGGAAGAACAGATTATAGTAGAATCATCGGCATATTGAATGAGAGTGGAGTTTGGGACGGCATGGTGAAAATCATTTATGAATATATTAAATAATAGGGGACCTAGAATAGAGCCCTGGGGGATGCCTGTGGATGTATTGAGCAAGGGAGAGAAAGCCTTGCTCCATTTGACTGATTGCTGCCTGTGGGTGTGATAGCTTGAGAACCACTGGGTAGTGGAAGGGGACAAGTTTAATTTAGTGAATTTTGCAAGGAGCAGGTTTGGGAAATGGTGTCAAATGCCTTAGAGAGGTCTAGGAGGAGAGTGGATACGAAGTGGCCAGAATCACGGGCTTTATTTTCTGATTCAAGGAAGGAGAGGAGGGCAGTGCTATGGCCAGGATGAAAACCATGTTGTGTTGGTGTTAGAAGTTAGTTATTAATGAGATAGGGTAAGAGTTGCTGGTGGACACACTTTTTGAGTAGTTTAGAAATAGGGGACAGGATTGCGATAGGGCAAGAGTTAGTTATGTCATAGTTTTTGCCACCTTTATGGAGAGGGATAATGAAGGCTTTCTTCCATAGTTGGAGGACTTGGCCTTCTAAGATAGAACGATTAATTAGTATGCTGATGGAGATGGCTATCGCTTCAGAATCTACTTTTAAGAAATAGGAGGCGATTTTGTCAGGGGCATTTGAGTCGGGTTTTAATTTTAGGAAAAGTTTTTTTATAGTTGATATGGAGATGGGATTGATGGGGAAAGGTAGAAGTAGGGGGCATGGGGTGTTTAGGGAGGAAGGAATAGGTGCAGGTTGAGGGTGAGTGCCTAAGTTGTTGGTAAAGGTTGATGTTAATTTGCTAATGGAGTCTATGAAAAAGGAGTTAAATTTGGTTGCTAAGTCTGTGTCAGATGCGTCTAGGTCAGAACTAGGGTTTTCAGCTTTGCTTGGATTGAGGAGGGCTAAGATTCCCTTAGAGAAACATTTGGGATAGGTAGTATGGCTGGTTTGGAGGGTAGCAAAGTGTGCCTTAGTCAGTAGCAATACGTTATTTAACCTTGTTTCGTTGTCTTTTATATTCAGTAAGGGCGGTGTTAGTTTTATCTTTTTGGTATAGTGCCCAGGTTTTGTCACAGTCGCATGGTAGCTAGTGTGTTTTTAGTTAGCCAAGGTACTGGGTTACTTTTAGTATGCTTAGTTATTTGTGGGGCTAAGGAGTTAAGTAGGTTTATGAAAGTATTGTTAAAGTAGGTTAGAACATTGTCTAGGGGGAGGGGTTTTAGTGGGTTCCAATTGGTGTTTTTTAGTATGTTAGCGAAAGTTTTTGGATTGAAGTTTTTTAAGGAGCAAGAGATAGTTAAGGTGTGGGTATGTTGCACAGAGGAGGGGAGATGGTGGATGAAAGTGGGGAAATGGTCAGCTAGTGGGTCTGGAAGAATACCACTGTCGGAGATGTTTTGAGGATGGGACACTAGAATCCAGTCTATGATACTTCCAGTAGTGGAATTTTTTGAGGGTCTGGTGATAGAATTGATTAACTGTGTGAACTTACATAAACTAAGGTTAAGGGAATTAGTAGGGGATTGGATTGTGGCCCAGTCTATGTTAAAATTACCCAGTATAATGGTTTCTTGGGTGATGTTAGTGGAGACCCAGGAGAGAATGTCTTCTAAGACTGAGATATTGCCACCGGGGGGGGGGGGGAGAGGACAAATACATGTTTGTTTGTTTAGGTGGAGTAGGGCTGGTACAGCTTCTGCTTTTTTGAAATTAAGGAAGGGTTTAGTATAGGGAGTGACTAGGAGGGAAGCAGAGTATAGGAGTGTGACACCACCCCCTTTTTTTCTGGTTCTGTCATTTCTCCGTACGCAGTAGTTGGGGGTAGCAGTTCTGAGTTTTTTATGTGAGGCTTGAGCCAGGTTACTGAGATGGAGAAGTATTAATCGCCAAACCTTTAAACTGTCCCTATTTTGGAGGAGCATAGCTGTCTTTAGGCCTGATTTATCCCAATACATATTTTTGGATGTATGCCTATATTTGTAGTCTTGATTTACTTCACAAAATTTTCTGAATCCCCCTCATCACACGTAGTTTTTCAAGCTGAATAGAACACGGAAAATCACACTACATAACCTACATATTGATGGCGTAAATAATTTTTAAGAAAGACAACACACATCTTGCATTTCTCTTTTAAGAAGCAACATTTCATCATATTTGCAAAGGAAACAGTGCCATGCAAGTGAGTGAACCTGTGGCAAGTTCTCCAGATACCTGTTAGGGTCTGAGAGTTTCCAACTCCAGACTAAAATCACTAGTTTTATTAATGAATTTATTCAGTGTAGATAAAGCATTAGTAATATGCCAGCAACTGTCATTAAGGTTTTGAAGGCTAAATGCCAGAGCAATTTATCTGTTTGGAAAACATCTAGTTGCCACAGATGTGTTATCCAGAAATGCTATACATAACAAACTATTATACAAAAATGACAATGAAGTTGCAGCTTATGTGCAAAACATCACAATGTCAAGAACTGTAACTACCAAGCAGCCAAAAGTTATTCCCAACTGCAACCAGTGTATATGAAATGGCTCGCCAAATTGTTAAAGACAAATCAAGTTACTCATGCAAAAATACAATACCACTGGAGTACAGTTATTAGAGCATCATAGCTTATTGTTATATAAAGATAGTCATATTACCCCTAAGTAAATGAACAGATGTGTTACAATAAATACACAAAGGTTAACAAGGTCACAGAACATGCAGTCCTTCTCATGGCCAAACATCAACCAAGACAGAATTAATCTCATGTTCCAGTGTTAGTTTGGTATTGTACACAAACCATGGCAGTCAACAGCACCACTCATGCCAATAATTACCACAAGGGCCTTGGTAAAATACAGCTGCTAACCTGACAAAGTTTGAAGGAAAAAACTACCTAATTGTTCTAGATGAGTATTCTCATGACAGACATAGAAATAATGTGTACCAACTATGACTAACCAACACATTATAGCCATATTCAATACTATGTCATAAAGGTATGGTTTACCTGCTCAGCTAAGTTACTGACAATGAAACAAAGTTCATGTCTCATGAGTTTTAACTGTTTGCTTCTGACTGTAGTTTCAACCATGCTATGTCAAGTCCTCGCTATCTGCAATCAAAAGGTGAAGCTGGGAGAGCAGTGCAAACAGCCAAGGGAATGTAGTCAAATCTTTAAAAAGTACTTATGGCATACTCATTTTTCCACACAGTGCTATCAGAGTTACCCATTCATAACTAATGTTTCCAAAGCTGTACTGCACCAGACACAGCCTCTGATAAAAATAAAAACAGAAGGCCAACCTAGAAGTAAGAACATAACTAAGAAAAACTAAGCCAGGAAAAGTAGCAGGCACATATGAGGTCACAGTTTATATGATCGAGAAGTTGTATTAGACAGAGGAAAAACTGCTTCTATGGCAAAGCAGTGTGGAGAGAAAGGCATATCTGAGATGACTGGAGAATAAGCATACTAGTGCCAGTGTACAAGAACAAAGGGGGCATCCACAACTGTGGGCAATACAGAGGTATCAAACTCCTGCAACACTGCATGAAAGTTATGGAGAGGATGATTGATAAATGGATACACAGAGCAATAGAGAGTAAGATGGGAGATGAACAATTCACGTTCAGGTCAGGATTCGGCACAACCAACACAATGTAGACACTGAAACAGACAGTTGAGAAGAAACTAGATATGAGGAAAGAGTCAAACTGGCTTTCCTAGATTTGGAGAAAGCATGTCAAGTTCTCAAGAATGCTGATTTGGGCAGGCCTGCTGTGCTTCAAAGTCCCGGAAATATTTTTTAAGCACTTTTATTGAATTAGCACTTCTGATGCAGGCAAATTTACATTTATACAAAAGTAATAAAACTGCATTAAATTAACATTATTATTGCATGCCATGTACAAGGACCCCATGATTTAAATATGAACTGTTTAGACGCAAGGAGGTTTTACCACAGTAGGAGTGGGTGTGCATCAAGGTTCAATAATGACCTCACTGCTGTCCATACTAGTGATGGACTACATTAGCAAGAAAGCTGTAGGGGAGAGATCAACATATTTGCTGGGGGCAGAGTCTAGATGGCCAACTGAGAGCAGTGAATTTTGAGAGCTCCATAAACTAGTATAATAATATAGGAAAATGTTATTATTTTCAAGTTTAAAACATCAGAAATATATAAACTGGGGGGGGCGGAGCCTAATGCCTAACTGATAGCAGCAAGTTTTTGAGCTCCTTATATTTATACTAGAAATAACAGGAAAATTTTATTTTTACTAAGTAATTTTTGATAAATCTTATATGTGAAACTACTAACAATAGAATTACCAACTTTGGAGAAGAAAATCCGAAATTTTCCTTTCAAAAAAACCTGAAGACTAACTAAGCCGTCTAGTAATGAGTAACTCTAAGAATTCTCACTCAGACTCTTCTCTGAAGAAAGAAATCCAACTGATATCAACTACTCTCAGACGTATCTCTGAAGATGGACAGGTTTACTGAAAACCTAGAAAACCTTAAAGATAGTTGCCAAAACAAACTGAAGTCTTAAGGAAAATCTGCAGCAGCACAATTAAAAATAACTGACATTGAGTCATCTCTAAATGATATTGATGGAAGGCTAAAAGAAGAAGAGCTTCATAGTGAATTTCTTTTATGACAGAATACTTGGCTAATAAATAAAATAGATGATATGGAGAATAGGGAAAGAAGAACAAACATAAGAATTTTCGGAGTCCCGGAGAAGACCGAGGGGGAAGACATCATTTCATTCTTGAACTCATGGCTACCTGAAATCTTAGGGCTGAAAGAAGGCTTGTCTTATGGAATCAAAAGAGCACACAGAGCCATCGGAAAACCACTTTCTGCCTCAACTAAATCTTTTCCAAGATCTATAGTGGTTAAATTTCTGTCATTTATGGACAAAGAACTGATATTGAGAATTGCATGGAGAAAAAACCCAGTCATTTACAAGCTATCCCAAATAAGATTTGATAATGACTATTCACCAAGACTCTTGGAACTAAGAAAGAAAACATGGCCCTTAGTAAAATTCTTAAAACAAAACAAAATAAAGGCACAGCTTGCATATCCTGCCAAAATTAGAATTCAGCATAGTAATGACATGAGATCATTCAACACCATTGAAAAAGTCACTTCCTTCATTAAAAACAACAATATAATCCTACTACCAGATGAAATGGACTGGTCAAATTCAACCTCCTTAAAGAGAACCTCGGGAAAACTCTTGGACTGATGTGAGGAAAAACAAAAACTGATGTTAAGAACATTGATGAATCAATTTCTCTCAAAGCATTAACTAAGGTATGATTCTTATACATAGCCTTAATTTCATTACACTTCAGTCACATAATTAGTATTCTCTTTATTTAGGAAGTATCATAATCTGTATGTTAACATACTAATATGGTAGTGGTTTGATAGAATCTTCAGATGCTAGAGTTGTGTGTTTTTTTTTGTTTGTTCCAGCTTTCTTTAGTTAAACTCTCACAACAGTATTAGCATTTAAATGAAAGGCCACTATTATTATAAAGTTATTAACATATTGATTAATAGTTACTGTGCAAAATTTTATTAAATTAAATCCAATTCTTTATAGTCTGTCTAAAAAAAAAAGGGCATTCCTTGAATATTTCTTCAGGAATATGTGAGGCGTAAGGTAGAGTAGAGTAAGAAGATAAAGAAAAAAAAAAAAAAAAAAAAAAGAGCCTTTTTTTTTTTCTTATTCTAATTGTCAGTTGGATTACTATTATTGCCCAAAGTATACGAGCTTTAGTCAGTTTTTTTTTCTCATATCTTCACTAACATAGCCCAGCATTCCATTATAAGTTAAGAAACATGTCTATAAGCTGAGGCTTGTAGAACACTGCATTAGTTTTGCAGAGTCTTTTGTCAGTTAGAACATTCAATGAAAATACTAACTGTGACCTGACTTAGCCCCTCTATGTTTTAATCTGTTCTCCAGAAGCTGAGTAGTTCAAGAATTGAGTAGATTTTAGCAAAAACAGATAAATGTATAACATATAAAGAAAAAGTATGCTACACATTATATATATATATATATATATATATATATATATATATATATATATATATATAAATAAATAAATAAAAAAGCCCATTTAGTTACTTTCTTCTTGTTGGGAAATACCAAAAGTGTGGCAGTGTAGTTAACTAATGCAAGCAAATACATAAACTCAGTTTTCAACTGCGATATGTCTGTTAAAAGTGAGATAAAATCCCAACTAATCATTGCAGTGGAACTGCCAGATTGTATCCATGAATAGTTACTGATTGTAGCTCAGGGTTTGATTTTTGATAGCTCCCATTTTCTTACTGTGTGACTCTGAACTTCATATTTAGACTGCGCTTTGTATCATCCATGAAAAGGGCATTTTAGGTCAGTAGTTTTACCCACTTATCAATTAAAAATATAAAATACAGTACCCTGACAGAATATGATACATGCATCTGCATATTCTTGATTTGATGCTGCCAAGCATTCGAATGCAGTAATGATCAGTGGGTAGTATATCACCTCTTTACCTGTTTTTTTTGTCTCTCATATGGGCAATTTAATTTCCTTTTCAGCTTAATAACCTAGAGCAAGCTAATTGATGAGGGTTTTATTAGTTTTGGCAGTTAGTGCTAATTTTAGCAATGACTGAATCTGCTTTGTCTGTAACCTATACTACATGTATTTAGTAAATAGTATTAGTATCGTGAGCTGTAATGGACTAGCATTAACCTGCAGCAATGTGGAACTGACTTTGTTATTTTGGTATTTTGGCAAAATTTCACATACACAGACCTTAAAATTGAATTAGTAAAACACCAATAATATAAAATAAAGCTATAATCAAAACATCCTGCAATTGGGAAACATGTCTATTTACGTAACAATATTTGATATATGCATTCTCTGCAGTTATAAGTGCATATGTATAAATTGTATTATTTTTGAAGATAAGCACAATCTGCTGTATTTACCCTTCACCTTAAAAGTTATTGGGTACACCACTATGCCATAAATGCTCACGGTGATACCTAATGATACAGTAATATCAACAGTTTTTTTTTTTTTCCCCTTTTATGTCACAGATGGGGAAAAAACAGGAAAGGAAACATGGTAGGGTCAAATGTAATTTATGTGCACACTATACATTTTGGGAGACACTATGACACATTCATGAGCTGCTCTTATAAAGTTTTAGAAATGTTTACATAAACAGTACACTATGTATGTATTTCTTCTCTCTCTTCATTTGTTGAGCTTGTGTTAAGTTAGTTGGTTGAGATTTTGATCTTGAAAGTATGGAGATTTGGCTTTCATTTATTGGAAACAGTAACAGTGTTATGTATGGTGTGGGTGATGTGTGCACTATAGTAATAACATCCTACCTCATACCATTCTGGATCGAAGTGTTAGCAGATTTTATTCTAGGTATAGTAATAAGCAGGATATAGTCAACCACTACACAGCATTTTAGATTTAAAGACACTTCAGTAATGATCAGTAAATCTATGCTTGTCTCACTGCAAGGCAATATTGGAGTTGCTATATATAATTACTTTAGTTTTATACAAATTACTAGAGAATATTAGTAGCTTTAAAATAGTAGGTTTATTAGTGTTTAGTTATTTAACGGGTTTAGGGGTTGAGGTGCTTTTACTCACCCTCAGTGTTCTTGACTGTTTTGACATTGATTGGACATGGGTTTGATGAATGAGGTGAGACCCATGTATCCATGTATTTATGTATTCATGGTTTCTTTGTGACATACACATGTTATTTCAAATCATTAACTGTATTAAGATGTGTTACAACAAGTATTGAACAATCTTGAGTCCTGTTACAAAAATTCAACAAACCCCAAGTCTGAATATTGTACTCTCATCACACTCCTAAGAAACTAATTAAAAAAGTGTCCTTATAGAGATAGTAATACTATCTGTCACACTAATAACCTGTTTAAAATGTGAAATCAACAAACAAAATGCAAATATAAAATAAATGTAAATGTAATCATATTATTATTTATCTCTGTTAAGAGAAGGTCAACTGACATACTTCCATGTAACATAACCACATACATCTATGGAGAGGGGCTGAAATATTTACTCAGCTGTAATAGAATAGATATCTACTTAGAATATAGAAAAGTAAAATTAACTGTAGTATAGAGGTACAAACTTCTGTATTAATTACTTTATTAAATTAGGTTCTCAAGGAACATAGTGCTAATGCATGATACACTCTTTCATCCAAATATTAATATTTTAGGATATCTTCAGGATCAATTAATGGAGCTCAGCTTTGAATATCCTTTTCCATGCAATTGTCAGCGTTGAGGAAAATCTGTTTGATCTATCAGATCAAATTAGATAGAAGTGCTGTGCACTTCATGTTTAATGGAACTTGTAGTAAAAGTTATTTTTCCGTCAATTAAAGTATGTTATTCACAATATTTTTCACTTTTATTTTTTTCAGTGGCCCCAAACTGAAACATTATAATATAATATCCTGACAGACCTTAGCATTGTTGTCTTGTCTAACAAATGTGTCTTTAATACTATAAAACTATAAAAGATCAAATTTATCTAAATATCTAAAATTACAAAGAGCGTTTCATTATATTTCCCACTTCTTTAAAACTGATGACACTGAAAACTGGATACCTATAATAACTAATACTTAATTCTTTCTCTCCTCCTTATTTAAAAAAACTAGGAGAGCTTTTTACTTTGTGGAAGAAAGAATATGTACTAACCCTCAAATTATTTACAACTATGAGAATAAAGAAGGGTTAATTTCAATTGTAATAATAAAATTTCAGAATAGAATTTGACAGAATTGTAAATGTGTGTTGGATTCCTGGAATAGGACTATCTACAGTTAAAATAGAATAGAGCTAATTAATAGGGTAAATAAAGGCATTCTAATAGTAGGAGGAGACTTTGTGAGACAACCAACAAGGGAAGGAACTCTCTTCTCACTTCCACAATACCTTAAAGAAATGGACAGAAAATTAAAATATTAATATACATTTTAGTTTCAAAGAATCTAACTCATTATTATACTCACATAGTGATTATCATTTTAATACTAAAACAAGAATAATAGAACTTTTATATCCCAGACTTATATAGGAAGATAATAAAATTTTTCTATCATCCCATGCTTACTCTCTGATCATAAATTAATAATCAAATAAATTACAAATAGATTTTAAAGACACATTTGTCTCAGAATGCAAACTTACATTACTAAGTAAAATTAATTTAAACCATGACTAGACTCAGAAATTATTTTTAGAAAATATTTTAAATTCTAAATTCTATCTAAAGAATATAATAATATGGGACACTCTAAAGAATGACCTTCTTGTGGTAGGATCATATCTTGGTTAAAAAAAAAAAACAAAAAGAATGGGAATCAGGGTACAGTATCCAAAACAAATAGCAGAAATTAATACAAATGCTTCTGGACGAAGGGAATTCCCATAAAAAAAAAATTGAAGATTTAAATAAAAATATAATGAAATTTTAACTCATAAGACAAATTGGGGCTGGAAAAACTAAAATTTAGTTCACTCTCAACATCTCCAAAACACTTAGCAGATTGGTTCCATATATTTTTATAATGATACATTTGTTTTAACAAAGTCTTTAATTTTTGAATATAGATGAATTAGTAGTTATGAATAAAAGAGATCAATATCTTTATGTACTATTCTGTATCACAAGGAAAAGGAGACTGCACAAAAGGAGAGTCCCCAGAAAATGGTCAGACAACCCTGGAATAAAATACTTACACTCATAGAAGTAACTAGACACAATCTCCATCATATCAGTTCAAAGCCATATAGACTTTTGTGGACTTTTTTTTCTCTCTGATTTTTATTAATTATTATTGTAATTAATGTTTTTGTTACTTTTATCATTATTGAATTGTAATCTAATTTTACTGTTTTTTTTATTTCTTCTCAAAAAACAAAATAAAAATTTGTTGAGTAAAAAAAAAGAAATATATAAACTGCTAAACTACATAAATATCAATCCTGGTAGAGATATACAAACATTTTCCAATCAAATAACTTGGAGATATATTGAGTCACTGAATATGAACAACTCAAGGAATTCTCATACAGATGCTGCTTTGAAAAAAAGAACTGCAATTGATGACATCCACCTTACAGGAACTATCTTTGAAGATGGATGACTTTAAAAATTACTTAGAAAACCTCAAATTAAATTCTCAAAAACAGACTGACACTCTTAAGGAACTTTTACAGCAACACCATGCAAAAATAACAAATATAGAGACTTCTCTAAATTACAGTGAAGGGAGACTCAAAGAGGAAGAAATTCAAAAATATTTTTTTGCTTAAACAGAATAATGGCTGCTTAACAAAATAGATGACTTAGAAAACAGGGAAAGGAGAAACAACATAAGGATCCTTGGTCTGTCTTAAAACACTAAACAAAGACATTATTTCATTCTTAACCTGGATTCTTGAATTTTTCGACTTGAAAGAGAGACTTTCATTTGGGATTGAAAGGTTGCATAGAGCACTGAGGAAACCTGCCTCTAACTCAACAAATACTCCACCTAGATTCATAGTTATAAAATGTCTTTCATTTCTGGACAAGGAACTAATATTAAAATCTGCTTGGAGAAAATCAACCTTAAAATACAATCAAAGCCTGATAAGGTTTGACAATGATTATTCTTCCAGAATACTAGAACAAATGAAAAAATGTCTGGCCAGTAATAAAACTGTTGAAATAAAACAACATTAAAGCACAGCTGGCCTTTCCAGCCAGATAAAAATACTTTTTGTCAATAAGATGAGAACCTTTAATGACTTAGAAGCAGCTACTATTTTCATCAAAAACAACAACATAGTGTCTATCCCAGAAGAAATGAAATGGATGGCCCATACTCTTAAAAGAAAGAAACGTATCCTTGGACTGATGCTAGAAAGAAGAAACAAAAAACTGATTCCAAGATAGCTGTCCCCAAACAATAACTCTTACAATTGCATCTCTCAAAGTATCAACTGATATGGTATATCACTTGTCATCTGTTTTAAATTTTAAAAAGGAGGGTTTCTTAAACAACTGAGAAACTGTAATGATTTATTTAGAATGTTCAAAGAGTCCAACAATTCTTCACAAACAAATGTAGGTCAAGATAGGTTACTATTTACATTATATATAAGCCAAACAAAGCAACATATAATACAAACATAGAAGTTTCCGTTCCCCTACGTGAACTCAGTGAATACTTATCTTGTTCATTTTTCATTGTTTTTACTTATAATTTAAGTAATTAATTTAATTCAACGAGGTACCATTCATCAGAGTTCAGACTCAAATATAACAAATTAACATAATATAACAGTAACAGTAGAGTAAAAAAAATGCTGTCATGGAGATTAATGCCTTCTTTAGTTAAAGATTTAGAAATGTCATGTATATTTTGGTTAAATAATAGTAGCAAGCAAGCTCTTAGTACAAATGTCATCATTATTCTGTGTAAATATAGTTAATATCAATTATGGCAGCTATCACAGCTACGAGTAATGTTTGATCAATCCTGATATGGTGTGTGTGGATGCAGCTGTGTCTGGCAGTAAGTACAAACATCATTATTATTCTGTCTAAACATAGTTAATATCAGTTATGGCAGGTATCAGAGTTTTGAGTGCTGTTGGATCAATCCTGATATGGTGTGTGTGGCTGCAGCCATGTCTGGCAGCTAGTACAAATGTCACTATTATTCTGTATAAACATAGTTAATATCAATTATGCCAGGCATAATAGCCTCTAGTGCTGTTTAATTAAGCCTGACTTGATGTGTGTGGATGCAGCTGTTGTATGTTGCCGTTTTCATCTCCAGGAAGCTGTGGGTTGCAGCTTGTGATCGAAATTTACTGATGCTTGTGTATTAGGAAGAGACATTTGGTGTTTTAGCCTGGATTCTGGGGAAGGGGGTGGATAAAACTGTGAGCTGGGATATTTTGGCAAAGAATAGTTTGTTTATACATCTGCTGAGTGAGAGGTGGGAAGGCTGGAAGAATGTGTTATCTCTTGTTGTGGTGGCTTGTTGGGAGTTTTTTTTTATTTTATCTGTTTGCTCTCCGTTCTTTTCCTGGCTGCTGCCTCACTAAAAGGGAGGAAATTTAGGCTTGAAGTTGCAGTGAAGTGAAGCTTTGCTTCAGGTGCATTGCGAGCTTTTGGTAAGCAGTACACAGATTCTGTGCAATCGGGATTTCGTAGGGGACCCATATATATATATATATATATATATATATATATATATATATATATATATATATATATATTGTATAATAAAAGGGCTGTTTTAAACCACATGTACACATATTGATGGTCTCCTAACACTTCGTTTAGCTCATTAAGTTGATTGTTGATATAAAATAAAAACAATATGCTCAATTTTATATTTAAAATGTATTTTGGTCCAAACACATTAAGAACTTACATAAGAGTGGAAGTCTGAGTTATTGTGAAAGGCTAAGAGCACTTGGTCTTGTTCAGTACCCTTTGCAGTAGTCTGGGAGGGGAGTTTGCTCAGATGTGTTGGGCATATGGGGATAACTGATTCTAGGGGTGTTTGGGGTTGACAGAAAGTGCTAGAGAGTCATCAGATTTCCTTTGTGGAAATATCTGTGGGAATGGAAGGTGTGTTGAGTGGTTCACAGACAGAGTGGCCACTGCATGGAACAGGCTGGTAAAATGGAACAGGACAAATATTTGTTTGGATATTTTAAGAACAGCCTGGAAACACACCACATGAACTAGTGAATGGTATTCTGGCAAAACTGGATGGGCATTGTTGCCCATACTTGAAGTACTGATATGTGTGCATATAAGGATGGAAATGTACTTACAATAAATAAGAAACTGGAAGAGTCACATAATTTAAAGTATATGGACTGTTTAAACATGCTTGGAAGGAGCTAATAATAAGAATACGCATTACAGCTTGTGATCTCTCAAATAACTAAGCAACAGCCAAAACAAATACACAATAATTATGTAATGTATGATTTTAGTAAACCTAGACATAAAATATATAATCATCTTATAAGATGAAGCAGTCTGCTGAATTTAGATATCAAAGACAGTATTTAATAACATGGGCTTGTGTATAATAACACTACTGTCTTAACTTGTCATAAATGACATACACTACATTGAACATCAAGGGGAAGCATGATGATTTTCTTATATAAGTAAATATGAATAACAAGTCATGTAATTGCTTTAACTTAAATTGCAGTTTTAATAACCCATCTTGACCATATATAATACTTAGGCAGTTACCAAGGTAACTAATGTTTTATACATGACATCAAACTGACAAAGTTGTTCAAGAGAAACAATAGAAGCCTGAACTTGAAATGTCACAGAATGTAACAATTATATTCTGAACAAATAATATTAAATTGACAATAGACAGTTTAATAACATGGGCTTGTGTATAATAACACTACTGTCTTAACTTGTCATAAATGACATACACTGTTATACTGAACATCAAGGGGAAGCATGATGATTTTCTTATATAAGTAAATGTGAATAACAAGTCATATAATTGCTTTAACTTAAATTGTGGTTTTGTAACCCATCTTGGCCATACATACTACTTAAACTGTTATCAAGGTAACTAATGTTTTATATATGACATCACAATGACAAAGTTGTTCAAGGGAAACAATAGAAGCCTGAACTAGGAATGTCACAGAATGTAACTCTCACATTCTGAACAAATAGTATTAAATTGACGATAATAATTCAGTTTAACTTTTGCTGATTATACAAAATAGAATGTTGCCAATTAAATCTAAAAACTTTCAGCATATGCCATAAAATGGCAATTTATGAATATGGAAAGGGATCTGGTAATCATTAATCACAATAAGTGAATTTGTTGTTTTAACCTATAATTTCACTCATTTATAATAAGAAATGACAGATATGAAAACCCTTATGTGTAGGAAATGGGGGGAAGAGGGATGCACTGATAATTAAAATGCACTAACTTTCATCAATGTTCACATAAAACAAACTTGATGGTTTAAGTAAGTTATCAACAAAGTGATTACTTAAATGCTGGCAAAGAATGAAATATAACTTCTGATATATCCAGTAAAATACATTGTATTATAAACATTAGGTATAAATATTATTACCATCTATTTATATTAAGTAATAAGTTTTGAAAGACTTCATCAATAAGGGTGAATATGTTAAATAACTGTGTGCTATAATCTTTTACTGAGGCTTTATATATAATACATGCTACTTTGATTTGCTTGTCATCTATCCTTCATGTAAATATTAATTGCTTATACAATAAGTAGACATTTATATTGTATTAGAATTCTGTCTAATCTACAGTAGTACTATATCTGTCCAAAATAATATAAATATTACTTATTCCTATTACAAATATTCTCCATGTGATAATTCAATTTATGGAGCTCAGATTTTCTGTATTGTCAATGTATGAGCAATAAACTGATGGACTTAGGTTTATCCATCAGATTAGGATCGATTTTCATTCCATGGCTAGTGCAGATCTTAGTTTTGTTAACATTTATTAATTTAAATTTGTTATTTCACAAAAGCATTTTAGTATGCCTGACCAAAACATTACTTTATTGGTAAACACTCATAGTATAAACTGATAATTTCCTTTAAAAGCTCAAACATATATTTTATACTTATCAGAGGAAAATGTTTAATAGTCACAATAAAACAAAAAATGCATAATCAAAATAATCTAAGATGGATTTAACTTTATTATCTTTAAATACCAGTGGCTTAAACAATCCTACCAAGAGATCAAATCTACTGGAATATTTAAAACAGAACAAAGCACAAATTGTCTTCCATCAAGAAACTCATTTCAGAACAAATGGCAATTGCAAATGGAATCCTAAGGTATATATAATATTGACACAATCCACTTAGAAGACAAAGACAAAAGGGGTAACAGTTTTATGGAAAACAAATGTGATTAACCCAGAAATCATGTATAAATATGAAGATAAATAAGGCCTTATGGCATTAGTAATAGTTAAATATAATAACAGAATATGGACCCTAGCCAATATATACTGGTTCCCAGGCATTGGAATAGGAACTGTTAAAAACACTTGGATTTCATTTCCAATAATTATAAAGGCAACTTGATATTAGGAGGAGATTTTAACTGCATATTTGATATTTCTGAAACTACAAATAAAATACTGTGGTGTACATCCACTGTATCAAAAGCTTTAAACAAGTGGGTAGAATCATTTCATATTGTAGATACTTTCAGATTTAAAGAAGATAAATCTTTGTTGTTTTCCCATCAAGATCACATATTTGATACCCAAACTAGAACTGCCCATGACTTACATTCTAAAATCATTAATTTCACAATCACTCCCCTGCCCCTTTTCAGACCACAATTCATTGATACTAAAACTTCAAAATGGGTACATACCATTGATCTTTAACTCCAGAATTCCTGCATATATAACTAAAATTAAAGAGCTCAAACCATGGTTATTATCTGAATTACAGTTCTTCTTAGATATTAATTAACATCACAGAGATAACATAATGATATGGGACTCATTAAAAGCTTACACATATGGTAAAACCCTAACTTGGAATAAAACAATTCATAGAATGGGATTCTGAATTATTAGATCTACAATTCAAACTTTTTGTCAGTAAAAGCTGAAAAAAATCAAAATCATTTGGAGGTGAAAAAGAAAGCAGAAGTATTAAACAATAAATACAATGAAATTCTAACACATAAAACTAGTTTAGCTTTAGAAAAACTAAAACTTAATACCTTAGCCACTTCTCCCAAATATCTACATAATTTATCCACAAGAATCAAAATACAATCAAAAGCTAATAACATTATAAAGTATCTCCCATGAAAAGAAAGGGAAAAATGTCTTGGATATAGGTGACATTCTTGATGTCTATAGAAATCACTATATGGAACATTTCCAAAATGAAAATATACATATCAATCAATTAAATCTAGATGAAAAATGTTCTAATATAAAAAAAATACCAGAAAAATTAAAAGTTGATCTGTAAGTACCCATATCCTACAAAGAAATTACAGATACAATAAAAGAGGGTAAAAATAATAAAGCTCCAGGTATAGATGGCATAATTATGGAAATATATAAACTTTTTGTTCAAAGATACTATCCCTCTTCCATAAAACTCTATTGGAAATTCAGTCACAAGCTTTAATACCACCATCTTGGTGGTCTTCCTTAATCACACAAATCCTAAAGGAAAACAACCCCCCCAAACCTCTGTACCTCATATAGACCTATATCATTATTAAATAATGACTATAAGATATTTATGACAATATTAACTAACAGAATGAAATACCACTATCCAAAACAATAAATAATGATCAAACTGGATTTATATATCATGGACACACACATGACAATATTAAAAGGATAATTTCTCTTATAGATTATGTTAATAAGGAAAGTAAAGAAACACTCATAATTGACTTAGATATAAAGACATCCTTTGATTCCCTAAATTGGGACTATTTATTTAAAATCCTAATGCTATTTGAATTTCCTGCATGCTTTGTTCATCTCCTAAAGAATATATATATACACAAATAACTTAGCAGGTCCTTTTACCTCTGAATCTATACATATAGCAAAATACAATAAACAAGGATGTCCCATGTCACCAATTCTATTTGCTCTGGCTATTGAAATATTGGCAGATTCAGTTCATAACAATATAAAAATCAAATATAGATGTTTATGAACAATACAATTCTAAAGCAATGCTATTTGCTGATGATATATTACTAACATTATCTAATACAAAAGAGACATTAGAAGAATTAGATATATTAATTGAAAATTTTCACATGACTTCAGGAATCCATTTCAATAAATCAAAATAAAAATTTTTATTTTTAAATAAAAAAAAAAAAGAACTGCAGACTAAGGGAGATCATATCATGGGGAAACAAGAATCTACCTTAAAATATATAGGAATTGAGTTATGCAAGGATAATAATGAATTAGTCTCAAAAAACTACACTAATATCATCAATACAATTAAAATCTCTGTGGAAAAATGGAACAAAATAGTATTAACATTTGAAGACAGACTACAGTTAATAAAAATGGTGTTACTGTCCAAGATCCTCTATATAGTCTTGGCAATACAACTGTTACCAGAAAGGAATATACTTAAAGAAATAAATTCATGCCTAATAAAATTTTTATGGTTTCCCAAAAGAAATAGAATAGCTTTAATACATCATATCAGGCCATGGAAACAGGGGGGATTAAACTTACCTGATATAGAAACATATAAAAGCATCAATATCTAAAACAATCTCAGCTTGGATAAGTCCAAATTACTCTGCAAATTGGAAAGAATTACTAATTGTAATATCAATAAATGAATTTGATTTACAAAAAAAAAAAAAAAAAATCAAATGACAGATAAAAAAAATTGCCTTGGCACATATTATGTATTAGTATGCAATATAACATAACTAAACCCACTAAAACTCGTATGATTAATTATTACATTGACTCATTTAAGAAAATTATTAATGCAAATATAGATCTAAAAATCTGGTTTGATATTTTAGCACCATTTATAGTCACAAAGAACTTTCTACATAAACTATATAGAGAAATTATTAATTCCTGGAAGCAGAAAGGATTTGTTTGTTGGCGCCAATGTATCAAAGAACTAACAGTTTTAGATATGCAAGTAATAAAAACAACATACCAAATTCCACAACAGGACTTGCTAACATTACATAGTATTCTGTCATATTTGCAAGATTTAAGTAGAATAATTAACAATTTTTCATTTAAAGAAATACCTAAATTTATGAAATACATGTATGAAATCATATATAATGACTTTGACATGGGGAACAATTTTACAAAATATTGATAAACTATAAAACAATACCCAAAACCTCATATTGGAAATATATAACAAAAGGAAACTCAATACAGTTAACTGAAGATATTAAAACAAATATCTTATTATCGATAAAATATACATCCTTTATACAATACTGGACAGTTTTTAATTGGAAATACTTGTACAGAGCATTCTTAACCCCAGATAGAATCAGTAAAATTAGTTCTTCCATAAAAGGAATATGTAGGAGATGTGAACAATTACACAATGCAGAATAGAGCCACATTTTCTTTGGAATGGTATTAATAACTTTCTACAATCTTTATTTAATGAATCAATTTATTTAACTAAAACTTTTGTATTATTAAATGTGAACAAAGGTCCTCATTTGAATAGGTCAAACATGTATCTAGTAAGGACTATACCTCCAATTTCAAGGAAGTGTATAACAAGAAGATGGAATACAAACACAATACCAACTTTGGAAGACTTCTATAGCTTACTGAAGACCACAGCATTATTGGGAATTAAAATTACAAAACTAAGAATTTATCCAAAACCATTTATTAACAACCCTTGGGAAAAAGTCTTATCATTGATTGACACTATACAATAATTGATCAGACACTCTAATAATAGATTGCACATATGTATAAAGTAACTGTATACATTAAGATCTGTTA